>NC_059277.1:6717269-6829769 GCF_017591435.1 Portunus trituberculatus
GTCGGCGTGGTCTCGGTAGCTCGGCGAGACGCATCTGTACTGCTACAACTGAATGTGCCGGCATCATTTCCGGTACCGCTTGACGCTTGTACCGTCTAGCGTCTGTGCCGGGACTCTGCTGCTTCCTACCGCTAAAAATGAATAATGTGTCGGCACCATCTTTCATATTCCTGTCAATGTTAGGTACCTAGTTTTTATCAATCTCATGTTAATATTACATGCTTAATTTTCATCATGTCCCTGCCAGTAGGTTTGAGCTAGTAAAAGATTTCAATTGTTTTAATGAGGATCAAAGTTTTAACAATTTCCAGTGTTCTTTTTAAAAATCTTTATTGTTACTTATGTTTGAAATGTCTTCATATTTTTTATACTAACTAAAGTATGTGATAAGTCAAATTATGCAAACCATTTGAGTCTTGCTGCATTTTTTCTGAGGGATAATTTACTAAATGAAATATGGATACACATAAATAATGGTCTTTGTATTGTCAACTGTTTTATCAGTCTGACCTCATCATAGCAGCACACTCCTTCCTCCTTTACAGTCTCTCCTATCGGTCAGGAAGTTCAGAAGCATGTATGGAACATGGAATAGAATCAGTGGCTGAAATCTGAGACCTTGAGCAACATGAATTAGCTTTTAAACTTTAATAAACCACCAGCACTGGAGCCTGGTTGTGGTTGTGGATTTCCAAAGCAACACACAGTATGATGTATAACAAAGTAAACTGTTCAGTACAAGTACAAATATCACACAAGGTCCTTCCAATGAACTATTTAGCAGCTTAACTGTATGATTATGGATATTTATGCATTAATATGGGTACATTGGTGGTTATCTTAATGCATGCATACCTTTACATACATATGTCATGAAAATGCTAAAAATTATAAGTAAATTAAAAATTATGAAAATAATGTAAACCTATAAAAGTTTGGAATGTAGCCAAGGAAGAGTATATGCACAAATTACGACTTAAAGAAGATTGTGATAAATTGAATTAATTGGCATCTTAATACAGTCACAATGTCAGTTTTATAGAATAAATTTTCTGAGCATTCATACAAATCCTATTATTTTGATACATCCTTTTTTTTTCTTGTGTGCCACTCTGCTTATTTGGCAGAAGACCAAATTTCTATAATGCAGCTATATATAATTAAAGAAGGGAACCTGTCTTTCACACAGAGTCTAACATTATCAAACAAATGAGATTGCAACCAACAACCTCTAAACACATCTACTTGATAACAGCTTAGAAGTGGTTTGTGTCCTCCAGTTCTGACAACCTCATATAAAAGTGAGGTACAACACACAGAAATTTTACAGAACTCAGAATTAATATAACTACAATACTTCAATCTACAGCTGATGCATCCCCTTCAACCATAACCACAACACAAGTCATTGGTTTACAAATACCTATATAATAGCATATGTTATGAAGTAACTGCAAGAGCCAGGCAGTTTGTCTGTCAAGTACAGTGTACATCACTTCACAGAACAAGAAGGACTGTACGGTCTAAGAGCTTTGCTTGGCTATAACTGCAGGATGATGGAAAGCGATGTAGAATATTTGAGCCATCAGCATACAAATTTTGCGGAAGACAGTAACATCAAAATCTGCATTTAGTGTGCTAATGATTACATAGTTCTTGCTAAAATGGTCCTACTGAATCAAGGTTAAACTACAAATATGCTTGGCACTTTGCTGTAGCTTGTTAACTGTGTTGTGAATGTTATTTGTAGTGCTTTTCTACTGCACTGTCATTCATTACTTTCACCAAAAACTATTTACAAAAATTTACAAAGTATTATATACAAGACAAGACAATATTTACAGTGTTCACCTAATGAACATGCTAAAATATACATGAGGTTCTTGAATACTGTTGTGTCACTTTACATACACTACCCAACGCTTTCTTTGCATTGTAGAAATACATCTTTGAGTGATGTATCTCAATGATCAAACTTATGTCAATTCATGACTTAATTCAGCACAATTATTAGATAACCTATTGCACATCAAGTGTTACAAGATCAATGGGCCAAGTAAATTTATGATATCTATTTACTTTATTTTATGGATCTGTGACATAAGGATTCACTCGGCTAACAACCTAAAGGTTCCATATCTTATTTCTAGGCACCAAGTGGATAGTCTTCTTTACACCATCACCATTTACAATCTCTGTTCACTTACTAAAGCTGAAATATGATCTAGTTGTGAATTTATAAAAAAAATCCTATATGTGAGTGTGTTTGCAAATGTGTGGTTCCTCTGAGAGACTAAAAATGGTTAATGTCAACCTTGAGGTTACAAAAATTGTTATAAAAAATTATATATAAGAACACATTATTATTATTATTATTATTATTATTATTATTAGTAGTAGTAGTAGTAGTAGTAGTAGTAGTAGTAGTAGTAGTAGTAGTAGTAGTAGTAGTAGTAGTAGTAGTAGTAACAATAATAATAATAAGAAGAAGAATAAGAATAAGAATAATAATAATAATAACAATAATAATAATAATAATAATAATAATAAAAAGAATGATGTTGATGATCATGACAATAATAATAATAATAATAATAATAATAATAATAATAACAGTAGCAATAATAATAATAATAATAATAATAATAATAAATACACCTACCATTCTAATAAGGTTTACCTCTTTTACCATACACAACTGAAATATACTGTTCAAGCTAAAAGTAAAAGGGTATTTTTGATGAGTATTTAATAAGCAACTATATCTGATCTTCAGTGTGATGATACAACAATGCACAACAGTAACACAGAAATACTTTATCTCATTTTCCGGGGGTAACCATGTGCTAATTTGTCTTCCATTATCATCATTACTATTCATCCTTTCAACAGCAAAATTTTCCTATTGTAATAGTAGGTAATTACCATTGGAGCAAATAAAATTACACAATAGATACAACGTAATGATCTAAACTGTATGAAATGCTCCATGAAGTATTTTTATCCTCACTAGGATTCACATTTGAACAGCACATGTGAATTTCATGCAGGACACTAGATGGCAGGTCGGTCCCTCCCCAAGGAGGAGGATGAACAAGAGGACGACAGCCATTATTGACCTTGACCTCCCTAGCAGCAGCATGTTTAGAGGCCATCTACCGAGCCTAGGTCAACCCTCTTATCAGGTATAATGGTATAGCAACATCAGTGTATACTTAAGAAGAGTCTATAAATCTAGGATCACAATACCCCTGTGAAGTGTGATAACATATGTTGTGTTTCTTCCAGAGGAACCAGGGAGACACCAAAAACAGTACCAATGGTCTTGCTGTTTAGGATTAGCTAGAGTGTCTGTCTGACAGAGATCACCTTGACCCATAATGCCTTCCTCTTCTCTAATGTTGCTACCATTGCCTCCTCCACCACTCAAATAAAGTGTGTTGCTGCTGGTTTGGGGATGTCAGATCCTTTAGGGCTGGTGGGGCTGTGGTGTTGCTGACATTTCTACTGCTGTGGCTTCTCCTTTGCCCAGTCCAAGGTATATTATTGACTGTTCCCGAGACACTACAGCCACATTATCCTCATCCTCGTGTGAGATTCACCTCATCCTCATGTGTGTGAGCCTCCTTGTCTTTATATGAGATCCTCTTTGTCCTCATGTGTGAAATCTACCTTGTCCTCATGTGTGAGACCCACTACACAAGGCTGGTACAACTCCAAATCCTCCACCACCACCACCCCATTCCAAGCAGCAGCAACCTTCCTCACATCCCTCTTTCATCTGAAGAAGATGAAGAAACAGAGCAGGAGGTGGTGAATATGGAGTCTTATTAGCTGCATGTGGTGGATCTCACACATGAGGATGAGGATGATGTGGATGTGGTGGTTGTGGTGCCTTAGGAACAGTCAATGATATACTTGGGAACTGGGCAAAGGAGAAGTCACAGAAGGAGAAATGCAAGCAACACCACACCACCACCAGCCTTGGAGGACTTATTAGGGTGACCGACAGACACTCTAACTAATCCTGAACAGTAAGACCATTGGTACTGTTTTTGGTGTCTCCCTAGTTCCCCGAAAGAAACACAACATATGTTATCACACTTCACAGGGGTATTGTGATCCCAGATTTATAGACTCTTCCTAATTATACACAGATGTTGCTATACCACTATACCTGATAAGAGGGTTGACCCAGGTTTGGTAGGTGGCTTCTAGACATGCTACTGCTAAGGAGATCAAGGCCATTAATGGCTGTCATCTTCTCGTTCATCCTCCTCCTTGGGGAGGAACCAACCTGCCATCTAGGGTCCTACATGAAACTCACACACGTGTAGTTCAAATGTGAATCCTAGTGGGGTTAAAAATACTTCATGGAGCATTTCTACAGCTTGGATCATTACAATAGGCACTTGAGTTCAGTATATGCATCTTTGAAGCACTACAAATAAATACATATCTGCTGAAAAAGAAATGTGTAGAATGTAATCACTTAATTTCTTTTTGGCTTTATTTTTTCATACGCAAACTTCTGGCCTCTGTCCACTTGACGTCCACCTTCTCCTGCTTCCACTAAGGTCTTTTTTCTCAGAAAGTGGAAGTGATCTAAAGCAAAGTTGTAAAACTCATTTTCTAATCTCCATACCTGAAACAAAGGTCACTCAAAGTATATGTACATGAAATAAAAAAACATGTTACATTAAATAACAAGATTAATTTTGGATATTCAATGTGCAGTGGTCCAATGGAAAATAACTTTATTGATCATACTTCAAGCTTCTAATGACATGTACAACTGACATTAAAGTAAAAGCAATTGTAAGATGCACATGGATGTCTTCTTATATGTTATTCAAATACTGAGATATAATTGGTTTGAAGTGATGAAAACCGTGGTTCCAAACAATAACAATGGAACTCACAAGCAGTGCCAAATCACTAACCTTAGTGTTTTGAAGCTTGGCTATGGTTTCCTGGGAAGGTAGGACTTTCTTTACAGTTTTGCGTAAATGTGACTTGACACCTGCAATATACATAGGTGTAAAAGTTGGAAACAATAACTAACATTATTATAGAATTAACTATGATCATCTTTCTTGTATACAGTATCTTCTGTTTAGACATACGTCACAGTAGAACTTTTCATTCCACCTTGTACAATCATAACTGTATTACATTTCTTTCTGTCACATGTAAATACCCTTCCTTCCTCCTCAAGTCATAATGAAATCTTTGGTTTGTCTTTATTAACTTAAGGTTTCTTATGTTACAAACTGCATGCAGTATGTGGGCTGGAGTGTCATTATAAATACCTGATAGATACAAGTCATAGGCTCCCTTGAAGATACGAGGTAAAGAGTAGTCCAGCATGGCCACAAAATCCCCCATCTCTTCAGTCACTCCCACCAAAAAGTACTTGTGGATCAGGTTGTGTTTGGCTTGTTCCAGGGCCCAATTGGATCCTGGAACCCTGTAGAGAAACACTTTGATAAAAACATTCTGCTGTGAAAATGTTCTCTTACCAACTTAAGATAGATTAATTAAACGCTTTAGGCTGCTTCTAGAAAAGAAATTAATTAATTCTAAACCTAAATGGTAAAGGCTCATAGTTATTTCAAGAATATAAGTTTGAGTTCAAAAATTATATATCTCAAATATTAGATGACCTGGATAAAAACATATAAAAAGAAAGTGAAAAATATATATATCATGATTTAGAATAATATTAATTCAATCTCTTCCAGGTGAGAGCACATCATTGCTGACAAAAGGAGAAGAGAAACAACAAATTTATGTCAAATAAAAAGATTAATTTGAAACTTTAATCATAAATATTGTTAGTAAATTATATATCAGTAGCTTAGCAGTAAAGACTGACCAGCACTCAGCATGGTGACCACAGAAGAAGGGAACCTGAATCCAGAGGTGGGTTGTGGAGCAATCTGGGTGTTCCATAACAACACACTCATCCAAGGTCTGTGTTGTGAAATCACTATATTATACATAACTGAGTGAAAAATTTTAAAAGCTACCATTAAGAAACACTGAATGGTAAAATGCAGAACTTGCAAGCACAAATGTATGAAAAAACATTATGAAAAACAACACTGATAATAAATAGCAAGATACTTAGTCTGTGAGTGACTTGACTTTCCACAACATGCCATCCACAACTCATCATGGTCTCACCATCTTATCTCCCATCCTACGACGGATGTGGTTGGGTCGCAGGTCATCTCCATAGCGCACAAAGTAATAGTAAGACACCAGACGATCCAGTGGCTTCCTGATTAAGTTGATGTATATAGGTTGGCGACTCACCCCAAACCTGAAGGAGGAACAAAGTATAATAACATCCTGCACTAACACAAATTCTTTCCTTATTTATTAATTTCTTTAGCTTACATGCTTTGCCATCTTATTTATAATACAGTTCACATTTTCACTCACTCACACATTCATTCACTCACTCACTCACTCACTCACTCACTCACTCACTCACTCACTCACTCACACACACACACACACACACACACACACACACACACACACACACACACACACACACACACACACACACACAGAACGGTGGAAAAATGGAATGCATTGCATAATGGAATTGTTGCAGCACATAGTGTGCATAACTTTAAAGAAAAATTAGATAAATGGAGATATGGAGACAGGACACTATGAGCCCCGCTCGAACCCTGTACAATACAACTAGGTAAATACACACACACACACACACACACACACACACACACACACACACACACACACACACACACACACACACACACAGATGACTATAAAGGAGAGATTAAATTATGTAAGAGTGGATTTTGAAAAATTGAGGATCTATTTTGCTGATATTGAGTGGAGTAATATCATGTACAGAAAGGCAGTAAAAGGGAAATATGACATATTCTAACAGAAATATAATGAAGGAGTAAAAAAAATTGTACCTGTTTATAGAGTTAAGAAAAAAATACATGCTTGGTACAATGCTAGATGCATGCAAAATAAAAAGGCAAAAGATAAAGTGTGGAAGAAACTCATAAAGCAGGGAAATTACTATAACAGACAGCAGTACAAAGATGCCAGAAATGAATATGCTAGAGTAAGGAGAGAGGAATAAAGAAACTTTGAGAAAGATGTAGTGAATAAAAGCAAAGATGAAACCAAACTTTTCTACAAGTTTATAAATGACAAAACAAAGAATAAGGGAACAATTGAAAAAATAACACTGTCCAACAAATTTCAGGGTCAAGAAAAAAACATAGTTCTCATGTGAGTTTTATTATGAAGTTCAGTGTGCTCAATTCGAATTTGATAACAAAAATTTCATAACAGGTCGCATTTTTTTGTAAACTGCTGATTTACTAATTACGCAATTAATACAGATTTTCAAGATACCATAATTAGTAAATCAGCAGTTTACAAAAAAATGCGACGTTATGAAATTTTTGTTATCAAATTCGAATTGAGCACATTAAATAAAATTGCCTGCGCCACTAATGGGCAGAAGATGAACAGCGCTTCCCATACACTCTTCAAGTGTGCCTACAGGTGCTATAGGCCTTACCGTAAAAGAAAAAAAAAAAAAATTATCAAGTAGCCAATTTGGTTTTAGAAAAAGTCAGTTATGATTAACAAATTTACTGTGTTTCTACTCTAGAATAGTTGAAAGAGTACAAGAGAGAGAGGGATGTATTTATTTGGATCTTAAAAAGGCATTTAATAAAGTGCCACATGCAAGATGTCTGAGAGATGTTAAAAAATATAGTTTCCCGCAAAGATGTGTTGATACTTGGAACAGCTTGAGTGAAAAAGTGGTGTCAGCAACGAGTGTGCATAGTTTTAAAGAAAAATTGGATAAGTGTATATATCGAGACGGGGCCACACGAGCGTAAAGCCCAGGCCCTGTAAAACTACAACTAGGTAAATACAACTAGGTAAATACACACACACACTACTTACACATTACTTACCTGCTAAAATCCAGGTAGGCAAGATGGCCATGATATATTCCTGGTTTCTTTTCTAACCAGTTTGAGACATTGTACACAAATCGCATCTGAAAACAGGGGAGGCATTTTGAGGTGAATTAATTATTGTTTCCGCTTTACTTTTTTTTTAAATGAAACCTTATAGCTATTCTCCGAAGACCCAAAACAATATTTGCATGTGAACAAAGGTCACAACACACACACACACATAGAGAGAGAGAAAGAGCAGTATCACACCTGGTCAGTGAGAGAGAGTGTTGGTGTGTTCTTAGTGGTGTTCAGGTGGATAACATTGAACTTGTTCCTGGCACAGAGGTCATAAGCAAGACCAATGAATGAGGTGGAGCCAGTCTTAGGGACTCTGTTGTAGATCACTACTAGACTATTGAGGTCTAGTGCTCCTCCTGCTCCTCCAAACTGAGCAACCTGCTGCTGGTAGCTCATGGCAGCTGCAGTAAAAAGATTAGTTTTTAGCCATTTCTTGGGAGGCAGTCACAGTTTACATTGCATCTTATCAATGAAGTGGCAAAGAAAAAGATTTTCAATGACTTTCTATATTTTCCAACATTTCTCTCTTGTAAAGCACAATGTCTTTGACATATATGACAACAATTGGACCTCATTAAAAAAAAACAAAAAATACAAGATAACTCACAACTAGGGTACATTGAAGTATGGAGTTGGGCAACCTCTGAGGCCAGATGGAGGTACATGACAGTCACCACCACACTAACACCTCCCAGCAGCAGCACAGCCACACGAGAACTCTTAAACCTGGAGCTGGTCATCCTGGAACCAGTATTGTATAGAACTGCAATTTTATCAGTCACAATAAGCTAACAGGGGTTGTGGGGGGCCTATTTTGACCTTCCCCACCCTAGAAATCTGCTTTCCCACTCAGGTTCCCAAGTTTACTTTTCCCAGAGAGGGATGCAATACAATACATAAAGACCCATTATGGTACGATTTATCTGAAAAATGTATATTATATTCAGAATATTTCCAAGGGATACAAAAGTTATCATTTGCCTCCTGAAGTGATCCTTTAGAAAATGCCAATCAAATTAAGTTAAGTATTAAGACAAGGCATGCTGCTCTGTTCACTCATGTTTTTGTCTCCTAACTCCCGACAAAACTGGGAACCTGGTGGGGAAGAGGGTTTTTGGGGGCAGGGTAATGTAGAATATAGTCAAATGTCACTTCTTACCAAGAAAAGTGAGGGAGGAGTTATTACTGGTTTTGTTATAATGGGAGCTATTTTGATACTACAGAAAAAATCTCCAGAAATCAGTAGTATAGAATAAAGCGGTGTGCCTCATTTTAATATTCATTCTGATTATCTAAAAGGCAGCAAGTTGATACTTCAAAGGGGCAACTTTTAGAACATTAAATGAACAGATTCAGCGGCATCAAGATGGTCCTTTTAAGGACATCGTATGCATACACTTAAGGACATGCAGCGGATACATCTAAGGACGTCTAAGGGATACCACTGATGGCTAGGAGTGCTCCATCCTCATTGACCGAACTGAAATGATAAATTTCTTCTTTTGTAGAGTGAGGATGCATGTAAAATCCTAGTGTCCTTAAGTACCTAGCTGTTTGTTGTTACTGTGTTCTTCCTGCACAAAAAGGAGATGGGCTAATATTGCGGTTCTTGGCGGACAGAAGTCAGCCAGTGCCCGCCTTGACACTGGCACCGAAACACTGTGTTGACTCTGGGCCAGTTCGTCTCGCTCCGTTCTGCAGCAGCTGATGAGTACGATTTTCAACGGTACTTATCTTTTAACTCAACAGTGGTTTAATTTAGCAAAATTCGAGAAATATGAATGATAAATAATGACATTATTCTGCAAAAATGGTTCAGCGGTGAGATGAGCGGACCCACTGACCCTGTGGCGGACATGCGCATCTCAACCTCCTCCACTCTGCGAGATAATGTCGCTCACTAATCACTTATTTCGTCCTAATCATATTTAAAGAAATGTAAGAAGGAGATAGGGAAAGGCCACTGATGTATAAAGAAACTAAGAAAATGGCAGAACAAATACAAGGAAAAGACATGAAGGAGATGACAAATAAACTAGTGAAAGATCGGCACACAGGAAACTTTTAGGGGGCGTCCGCACTGGGAGCGAGAAAGCGTGCATCCACACATTCTTAAATCTTGATAAAACTTAAGATGTCATGACACTGTTTTCAACTAACAAATTTTGGGACGTAAGCCCGGCCATGGTGTAAGGTAAAAAATCTGCTAATGAGTGTCCGTCAAGTGTCAAGTGTCAACTGACGCGTGTGAAATCCTGTTGCCATGGTAACTCTCGCCTGAAATCGCTTTTTAGTGCGGCCACACAAATAAGAACAGGCCGCGATCCTATTACATATTATGAAATAACTATGCATTCTGGAGACAACATATTTCAGGAGGTGGGGCAAATGGCAATGCCTGTCAGATCAGTCTATAAATGTTGCATAGAGATTATACGATTCCCTTTGTGTGTTGTACTTTTGTTAATTCCCTTTATGCTGTACTTACATTTTGCGCTTCACAATGACTAGACTATAACTAAAAATTTCATTACCTGCACCATATTTTGCATGATTTCAATATTTCTATCCCGGGCATTAGTCAATCCTGGTTGCTCCCATCTATTCCTAACTCTTTCATTAATATTCCTAGTTGTGAACTTAATTATCAAAAACGATCGATGTTTCAAGTAATGTTCCTAAGCATGTAATATGGTGCATGTTTACATCTAAAATGTTCTTCATATTAAGTATGTTGAAATTAAGGTCCGCATGTTGTAGCATATTTCACCCCCTTATAACTTTTTTTTTTTTATTTATTTACTTTATTATTATTATTATTTTTTTTTTTTTTTTTTTGCTTGAGTAAGGAGGCACTACTGATGTGAGATTTCAATCTGCCTACCAAACACTGGGGTAAAGACTTGATGTATAATGGCAGTATTTCATGGCGCTGGGGCTGTCTCGGTGGGTGACTGAATCAACTTTTTATCCTTCAGGTAATATTCCGCTTGGGTCTCATTCTAACTATCGATGATGACAGAATAAGGGATGTATATACAGGTATTGCCTCCTTTACCTAATTGCAGGCACAGTCCAGTCCTTTGCAGTTATGTTTTCCAAATAACTTTCCTGAGCAAGCTCTGGAGCACAGTAGATTTTTGGCACAGGGGAGAACTACTCTAATATCTAATACTCTAATATCTAGATTCTATAGAGATCGAGACTTTGAGTTTATTATCTAGATGTGAATGCTAGTTATGTTCTCTAGACTTTGTAGTATATTAACGGTCATATTGGAGAAATTTGTCCGAAAAGTGCAAGTCCATGATCATTCTAAATATTAAATTAATTCTCTACGTGCACATAAGAAAACCTCCTTATGAAACTCCTTATGAAATCAATATCATCAGCGATTATTTCCAAATCTCCAGGAAAGTCAGAAACTCGTCTAGTGTATACTGATGCAAAAGTAGCAGCAAAAGTATTTGTCTCAACATCATTAACAACCCTACTATCACCCAGCTTCAAAGGACCGATCCTCGGTTTACCAACTTTCCCAGGGCGTATGAGAGGAAGAATTTATTGTTAGTAGTGAAGTTCATAGCTAGAGATGCTCCATACTCTGCTTATTTAATCAAAGTATAACTCCTGAACTGATGATTAACTACTTGGAAACGTCTCGGTTCATCATATAGCTTTTTGGAGAATTCCTACCAGAACCAGAATTCCTACCAGAACAAGCTTCACCGAAGTGATGGAATGTGTGTCTAACCTTCGTTAATAGAGCACAGCTGAAGTTGTAAGGGATTTCAAGGGTGTTTTTAAGATTTTAGTGGCAGATTAACAATATTTCTGCATTAATAAGAGGAGAAATATTTTTAGGAACGCGGCTAGTCTTCTCTATGGCCTCGTCTTACATATAAAGTGGCAAGAGAGCAGAGCGTTTTAGGGTGTAAGGTTTTACTGAGTTAACAACATTTCTGCATTATTAACTGGAGAAACACCCTTAAAAACTCGGCTGGTCATGGAGAGAGAGATAGATAGATGGATAGATAGAGAGAGAGAGAGAGAGAGAGAGAGAGAGAGAGAGAGAGAGAGAGAGTACAGAAATACCTCGTTATACATTAAGGTTGCGTTCCTACGTGGCTGAACGTACAATGAAATTACGTACAACGAAACCTAATTTACATGTAAATATAGGGATTAAGTTCCTGGACCACTGGTAACCCCCTTCTGAATTTTTTCTGGTGATCTCACATGTCTAAAACATTGTTTTACTACCTTTTACCTCACGTTTTATGTATATATACATGTATAAAGATGTAGAAGGTGTAATATTAAACAATATGATAAGCTAACTCAAATTTACCTAACCTACGTAAAAAAAAACATGTAAAATACAGACACTTACACACACGTACATCAAACACATCATCAGCCATCCTCCACAGCCTCCACGTCATCCACTTCCTCCATCCTTATCCTCTGCTGCTGCCACCACCTCCTCCACTGCTGGCACCACTTCTTCCTCTTCTTCCACCTTTCGCCTTTTGGCACCTGGCTCGAAGGAGGTGATTTCTGTCTGTTTCTTCTTCTCCTTGAGGAGGACATGGTAAATACTGATGGCCTGCTTCACCATCTGCCGCGCCGAACTTCCTGTCAGCGACTCAGCATCTATGTCGTGCTCTAGGAACTGCAGGACAGGGAGGTCAGGTGTTGCAGTTCTTCAGTGTGGTGGTGCGCGTGAAGCTCGAGTAAGTCCTCGTCAGTTAGGTCCTGTGTGTGGGATTGCAGCAACTCATCCACATCCTCCTCCCACACCTCTTCCCCGTTGACGAGTGCCGCCTGATTCGCCAGGGGCACACACTCGCAGCGGACAGCTGCGTCGGCCTCGTCAGCAGAGAAGCCCCTGATGCTGTGGACCACTTCAGGCCACAACTTCCGGCAGACAGCGTTGGCGGTTTTTTTTTTTTTTTTTTTACGGTAAGGCCTATAGCGCCTGTAGGCACACTTGAAGAGTGTATGGGAAGCGCTGTTCAGATTCCGCCCATTAGTGGCGCAGGCAATTTTATTTAGAGTGGTACCCATATTAGGGCCCATATCACCGCCCAAGCTCTTCTCGAGTGTAACCACCTAGAACCTGGGTATCATGGTGATATGTAGGTAACTTTAAACCACTCGCCAAATGGCAAAGTGTTTTAAGGCTGTACGTGGTGGGATTCGAACCTACGCGTGGACGTCTGCCCGATCCAACGCTCACCTCCTTATCCACTATGCCACGAGATGACTGACGTCATCTCGTCCCATGGCTCGCGGATGTGTTCCAATGCCTGGCGGATGTTGAAGGCCTTCCAGTGGTCCCGTACCGACATGCCCCTACCATCCATGGCCTCTTTCAGCTCCCGCAGTGTCCTCCGCGTGTAATGGAGCTTAAAATTTGCGATCAGGCCCTGATCGCAAGGCTAAAGGACGGACGTGGTGTTGGGCGGCAGGAAGACAACCTGGACGTTGTCGCACCAGTCATTCATGTTGGGCTGGTGATCAGGTGCGTTGTCCAGGTTTTGGCTTTTGTGTACCTACGGACAAGGGAAATGGAAAATTAAGAAACAGGAATAAAATAAAAAATCATCATTATCATCATACGCGTGGCAGCACTTTGCCACCCATCACCACCACCACCACATGAATATTTTTTTTTCATAGCTTTCTATAGATTTATAGATATACATCTTACCTTTCAATGAAAGGCGAGAGGTAGGAGGTCACGTAGTCATGAAACAGCTTCCCCGTGACCCACGCCTTCCTGTTGCTACGCCACACAACCGCCTTTAGGACGCCCTTGAGAGCCCTGACTTACCTGGGGTTCTCGGAGTGGTAGACTAGAGGGGTTTCAGCTTCACATCTCCTGAAGCGTTGCAGCCAAGAGTCAGGGTGAGGCGGTCCTTGGCAGCCTTGAAACCTGGTGCAACCTTCTCCTCCTGGAACAAGAAGGTCCTGAAACAATGGGAAAAATATTGTAAGTCAAAAATCATTAATGAAAAAAAAAAAAAATGTTATTAATCACACCTAAAACATCCGTACATTTTTATTTCATTGTTTTGTAACTTTAATACTTTACACACCTGCTGGGCATCCTCTTCCAATAGAGATCCGTCTCTTCGATATCAAAGAACTGACGGCGGTCGTAGCCATTGAACTGCACCACCTTCTGCAGCGTGGCAGGAAACTCCTGTGCTCCAACAGTGTCCGCAGCGGCTGCCTCGCCCTGAATGCGGAGACTGTGAAGTCCAGCCCGTTCCTTAAACCGGCAAAACCAGCCGTGGATGGCCTTGAAGGTGGCAGGAGGCGCCGAAGGAGACGCAAAAGAAGTGGAGGGCTGTTGCTGTTGCTCGTCGACAAGACTCGAGTACAGCGACGAAGCTTCATCACAAATAAGGCCCTGGCTGAGAGGCTGATGTCGCTGAACCCGGTCCTCGACCCACGAGCACAGCATGCATTCCATCTTATCTATCTTCTCATTTCTCGTCCTCACCACCTTCAAGCGCTCAGCGTCAACGGCAGTCTTGGCCAGTCCCTTGTACCGGTCCCGCTTGCACCACATCGTGCTGACGGTGCTGCCTGCAAGTCCCAGCTCCTTCACCGAGCTGGACACCCTGGCACCCTTCTTCATCCTCTCGATGATGTTGAGCTTCACCTTCAGGTCCAGAGCCTTGTGGGCCTTCTTCTTGGGAGACGGTGAGGGCACCATAGCAGCGGCGAAAATGTGGCGGTAAGAGAGGCAGGAACATACGTCTTCACTCTGTGATTGCAGCGAGAAGTGGGACGAGCGAGAGGAGCTTGGTTGCGAGGCGCTAACGTTCAGTTGGTATGCTAGGTTGCACAGCGGACGGCCAGCGCGTTCAAATACATACGTACGTTGTACGCAAGAGCGGGCTACAGTTTAACGTATCTCGGGGTATTTCCTAACTTTATCTTGTACGCAAGAACGATTGAAAGTACATTGATTGGATGTATAACAAGGTATTCCTGTAATCCCACGTGTAGCAGCCCGCCTCAGACAAGACAACACACACACACACACACACACACACACACACACACATATATATATATATATATATATATATATATATATATATATATATATATATATATATATATATATATATATATATATATATATATATATATATATATATATATATATATATATATATATATATATATATATATATATATATATATGTGTGTGTGTGTGTGTGTGTGTGTGTGTGTGTGTGTGTGTGCGTAGGAGAGAGGGCCAGCCAAGGACAAAAGATATTAAAAAAGAAGGCCCACTTGGGTGCTGGTTCTCCAGAAAAAAGAAAAGTGTTAGCCAAGATTAACGAGCAAATGTCTTGATACCTCCCTCTTAAAAGAAGATGAGTCGTAAGAAGGCGGAAATACAGAAGCAGGTAGAGAGTTCTATATACTGTAGCTATTGCTTTATTTAACACAGTAATGGGCTATTTATCTGTTTTGATTCATGGTTAATTCTGACTTTGCTTCACTCTCTGAGTCTGGAAACACAGGGAATACAGGTAAACATTGGTGAACTGACCTGGGGGGAAGGCATGGGTGAGGTTCCCCTGTGGCCCAATAGTTACATACGTAATTCATTTTAAAAATCATTAGAAGAAAAAAGGCACCTTGACTGGAATGCATTACATTTTTAGACGTAATAAATACTTTAACAAATAATCGAAATATAATAACGTTACCGAGTCTTTTGTTTACAAAACAATGTCCAATGAATGGTCCATAATTTGAAATAACAGCGCCACAAACACATTGTAATCTCAAGAAGGAAAGCACATTCGCACTACGTCATGTTACATCTTCTGAATACGAATATTTATTTATTTTTATTTATTTATTTATTTTATTTATTTTTTTCCAGCCAAATGAAAAAAGACAGATTCCTCGTCGTGTATATATATATATATATATATATATATATATATATATATATATATATATATATATATATATATAATCTTTTTTTATACCGTTAAAATTTTCGAATTCGAAAACATGAATAGTTAGACTGAATTTTATGGAATATTATTACTTGGGTTATGTTTCCCATACCTATCAAGTGTTATATCAAGCCCCAAAACAAAAAAAATTGTATTATATGCAGTGACTAATATGCACATCCCGCCCGCTCTCCTCGATTCCCGCTTCGTAGCTCCTACACCCAGCTGATTTGACGTTACATATGAGAAGCCACGCCGACAACACACACACACACACACACGTGGCAATATGGCAATGTCCTAATGTCCTCATGTTACTCTATTCGTTATCCATTATTCTTACCATCCTGCTTCATTCCCATTTCCTCCATTCATTATCCACTTTCTATAATTATGTCCTATATTATATCCATTTCATCCATTTACTATCCATTTCCTTGCTATTTCATGTTTTAATCTCATTCCCTCCATTAATTATCTCTCTCTTTCCATTGTTGACCAATAGCGTGGCTTATAATGTGACCTCAAATCAGATGGGTGGAGGAGCCGCGAAAGGGGAGCCGAGAATCGAGGAGAGCGGGCAGGACGTGTGTATTATAAAGAGAGTGCCCAACTATTATACATATCAAGTGAATTACACGATCAGTAAGTTACAGTATGCGAAAGAAAATTATATAGACCACCTGCTAAAGAGAATGATGTAAATCAACTCCTAAAGATGCCATTGGCGAGTTGTTTACTTAATTCCCAGCTGTGGTCACTGATCACGGCGAGGCGCGTCAAACACCATGAGTGAAAGTGGGGCCATTCACCTTTTCCTGAGGTCTTGTTGCAAATGCCTACTCTGGATCAACCCACGTTAGGAATCTCTGGTAAAGGTTCAGTATAGCTCAGACGCCTTGCTTTGTGGACTATTTCTTTTCAAGTTTGTTCTTTGCTGACGTTTTAGTGTTACGAAAGAATATTTTCTATTTCTCGGGCTTTTAAGTTACGTGTCACCTTAACTGAAGCGTCAAGCACCACAACTTGATAAGACCAATGAAATTAATTCGCTGTCTGACCTGGCTAATCTCTCTCTCTCTCTCTCTCTCTCTCTCTCTCTCTCTCTCTCTCTCTCAATACCACCCACTAGTATAACTTTCCATACATGTATATTATTTTTTTATTGATAGTAAGCATTAACCATATATATATATATATATATATATATATATATATATATATATATATATATATATATATATATATATATATATACCACCGGCTCTTGTCAGTAGGGCATGATATGACTGCGTTGTAGTAGTATACTCACTGTACTTCACTTCTGTTTATTTATTTATTTAATTAATAATTTTTTTTTTTTACGCACGTTCAATTATTACTAACTTATTGCTTTTGAAAATCAAGACATCGTGACAGAAACAGTTAGGTTAGGTTTGTATTTTTTTTAAGAAGTCTAAGGAGACAAAGTGTCATATTTGACTAAGCTAACTTAACTAAGCACTTTTAACTGCCTTGTCTTGCCATTTTGGACCCCTAAGGTAAATTAAAGTAATCTACCATTTTGTATACTCCTTAGCGGAAGCAGAACGTGTTTCACCCATATGGACCTCAACATAAGGTAAACATTAATTTCTTTCTGGATAAAATGAGGCTAGAAATGCTTCAAATAGTGGAATGTAGACCCTGCAAAGAGTTATAGTCAAATGTAGCATAAAACTTAATTGAGTATATCAACAGTAATATTTCAGCCTCCAAAGTTAGATGTGATGTGACTCTGTGATCATGTGATACAGAGGCAGATAGAGGCTTATCTGTGGAGGAATGCCCTGCCTGCCACTCTGGTGATTATGTACACAGTAACCTTTAATGTATCATCACTCATCAGGCTTTGCACTGCTTTATTCTCACTCTTGGCCATTGATGTAGGGCTTTTGGATATTAAATAGATATAGATTTTGTGTAGGTGTTCTTGTTAATATTCTTATTATTGTTACTGATAGTCCTAAGAGTATGAAGGATGTGTGATGCCTTGTCTGAATCACCGTGTCCGGATTATTATTATCATTGTTGCGCCGTTGGCCTTCCCAAGGCTGTCAAGAGACCGTTGGCTCATGTAAGGCGGCACAACATGGACCCACTTCCCTGAGTGAGACTGGACTCGGTGTGTGTGTGTGTATAGGCAGGCCACTCCTTTTCCTCCCAGGTTCCCAGGCACAGGAAAACACTATTCTTCCTCCTTTGTATTTAATTTACATAAAAGTTCTGGCACAGGTATAGCTTGTACGGGCAAGAGGCGAGGAGGTAGTGTGAGGACTTCAAGGCTCTTGTCCTGACTGACTAGTCCCATGCAGCTACCTCACCACCTCGTCTCCAAACACACACGTATGCACTCACATGAACCTGAATTCAACACCTGAATCACACGCTCGTAACACTAAACACACACACACAAACTTGAATCCAATACCCAAACCACACACTCTTAACATTATTATTATTATTATTATTATTATTATTATTATTATTATTATTATTATTATTATTATTATTATTATTATTGCTGCTTCTGTTGAAAAGTAGTTATCAAGTATTTTGAAAGCTTTATGTGTTCTAGTTTTATTTCTCTTCTGTGAAATTATCAAAGCTTACTTAGATGAAGTAATAAATGAAAAAGTGCACCAACATGATACTTTCACTAACTGTCAAGGGGTGAGATTTTCTCAGGGTTAGGTTAGGCAAGGTTAAGATAGATTACTTGTAGAGGCTAGGAACTGTATAAGTGAGAGCCCATATCTGTTCAGTAATGACTGCCCATTGTTCTTGACCTTGGGGATGGGATGGGTGAAATTATAAGTTCCAGTGTCTGCCCTAGATAACTTTGCATGGCCTTGGTCACCAAGCATAAGACACACATTAGTCAGTCTCTCACCTGACTGTCAGCTGCACACATGTCAATGTGCTTTATATTATTCTTGAATGTACATTTTGTATTTTGTACTTTTTTTGAATATATACATATATATAGTTTTTTTTTTTTTTTTTTTTTCATGACCGGTTTCCCTATTATATTAGGGCTAGGACGGTGCCTCCTGACAGAGGAGTCAGGAGGACTTTGGCTTTGGCATTTGGGAACCATTACCCCGAGTGGATGCCCTTCCTAACCTCGGACCGTGGCCAGGATTCAAACTCGTGCGCTTGAAAACCCTGGGGCCCACAAAGCACACACGGTCCTACTGCACCACGGCCCCCTTTTCTTGAATATACAGTATTCCTCGAATTAGTAAGTAAATAAAGGCCAACTAAAAGTACCAAGGAAAATTCTAAATTAAGTATGCATGTACTTGCTTGTTGTACTCAGACCCAAGCTTGATTTTCATGCATCAGGTTGATATTCCCCTTCAATATGACAGCCAGGACAGGATGTCATAGCATATCTCATTATGGGAATGAATAAATAAATATATATATATATATATATATATATATATATATATATATATATATATATATATATATATATATATATATATATATAGATGTAGAGCCTTACTCTACATCTGCTGGTCACCTAGAATAAGACTAGCAGGGAATACTGTATTTTACAACCCAGAGTATGGGAATCTAACATTCTTACTTACAAATGGTGACCTGATTTTTTCTCTTTCTTTTACAGTTGATATCAATCACAGAATGAAGATAGTGAGAACTTCTTATCTGACCTTGGCAGATAGCAATTATCATACAGAATAAGTCCTTACCGGCTGGTGAGACAGACAGATAAACAGCTTCATAGCACAAGGTAAGACATTCATAAAATTATGTCACCTGTTAATGGTAAAATGTAGAGATCAAGTCAGAAATTTAACTTTTGTAACAATTTTCCCTGATGCAGAGTGATGCACTCTGTTGTTTGCTCTTACTTTCTTTTATTAGTACCTTTTTTTCATCACTGACACCATTGTGGATCACAGAGATATTAGACATGAGGTCAGTATTGAAAACTGAACTTTTTTCATGGCATTCTTTTTGCAAATTATTCTTCCTTTCTTTAGCCAGTGGCAGGCCAAGAAACTGAGTGTGGGTGACATACAAGTCTGCGAGGAAATTGAGTGATGACTGCAGCAGCATGGGTGCCTCGGAGCAGAGCAACCACACACCAGACCCATCACCCAATCATGACGCACAGTACATTGCCAGTCTCGACCTGGGCACCACCACTCTTCGATGCTTCATATACAACAGAAAGGCACAGCTCTGTGGCCGAGCAGAAAAGAAGGTTGGTGTTTGCCTTAGTTCAACTCAGTATTGTATGTATGCTGCCATGTACTACCTTGCTTTTCCAGTTGTGTATAGTCCTATGATATATAAAGCTATGTGTAATAAGTCTAGACATGTACTGTATAATATTATTGTTCCACTAGATAGCTTTCAGTTTATTTATTTATTTATTTATTTTTTTTTTTTTTTTTTTCTTGCAAGAGGACCACTGGCCAAGGGCAACAAAGGTTATAAAAAAAAAAAAAAGGGCCACTTATTGCATTGGACATGTTGAGTTCTAGGTTGCTCAGCAAATGTGATATAATTCTCAATTATATTACATAGGTATCTAAATGCTCGTGATTCCAGGTGACCCTCCTGTACCCGGCTCCTGGGAGGGTGGAGATGGATCCTGAGGAACTGTGGGGCAAGTTTATGGCAGTCATGAATGCAGCAATATCCAGTGAGTCATGGAGCAAGGGAGACAGGGAAACAGGGAGCCTTGGGGTGATGCCATGATGGGGTCTGGGAATGCTTTGGATCCAAAACACTTGCAATTTCAAGAGATTATAAACCAGGGCCTTATGGCTAACATTGTTTATTTTTTGTTATTACAGATTTTTTTTTTAATATGCAAATCTTTATAGAAAAATATGTAGCACCAAACAATCAATAAACTGCTATTTGCTTAGAAAAAAAAATCTTGGAAACATAGAGGGGCACTGACCTCTGCAGCCTCAGATGACAATGATTTAATCTATGGTTATGTTATCAAGAACTGGTAGTCTGTTGCTGCTTGGGCTGAGACAATTTTTATTGGCTGAGAAGCAAAGGTAGTGTTATCTCATACTATGGTTAGCCACATCCAGGCTACCATGACTGGAATGCTAGTCAGATTGTGCTGATAGTGCTTTAACTTTGTTATCTCAACTCTTCAAAAGTTTATCAACTTGAGTACAAACCATCTTATATTCGCATATTTGATATACTTATAGGTTGGCTAAATGTATTGCATTGTTTTATAAGACAAGTGTAATTGTTTTAAGAGTGTACTAAAATATCTTTCTTACCTCTATAACTCAAGTTTTGCAGCATCTAGTAAGATGATATAGATCTAGGTATGTCCAATAACTTTTTTCTGTTTCTCCAAGATGCTGGAGTGAGTCCAGGTGATATCCGGTGCTTGGGTCTGAGCACGCAGCGAGCCACTTTCATCACTTGGGACCGCCGCAATGGGGTTCCCTTCCACAACTTTATCACATGGAAGGATATTCGGGCTGATGCCTTGGTTAGACACTGGAATTCGTGCCTCACTATGAAGGTTAGCTTCTGTCCAAGATAGGTTTGTTTGAAAAAACCTGGAGTTGTTTTATTGAATAATTGCTTGAGAATTATTACAAGATTGGCAGATCTAGATGTAATTTTCTTTCACCAAAACGTAGTAACTTCTCTTATAAGTTCAAACTTTACTCATGCATTATTAAGCTCTGTAATACTCATTATCTTTGCTTTCTTTTCTTTAATCATATTATTTCTGTAAATGTGTGGCCAAGAATTTAGCTTATGCAGGGAATTCATGGATTTAGTCACAGATAGGGGCATTAAAGGATACCACACATATTTCAGGCAATTCGCTTTGGCAGCTCACTTCTCTATTTGTTTGTGCGAAGCAAGAGGTATCTGGCCGCCAGCGTTTTGAAGTTCATGAACATTCAGGTAAAACTGAAAAGGAAAGTTAAGTATATAGTCATATTCCTAAATGTGTTGCATCTCATCTCTTTACTGTTAACTGGTTTTAGTGGAAAGTTTGGAGATTTTGAATATTGTTTCTATGATGTTAGTAATCATTTTAAAGTATTGTACACCATCAGCAGTAAAATATATACATAAGAATTGTACTAATCATTCCTCTGATTCAAAGATTTTAATTATTCTTCAGAATGCTTCTCCTCTTTTCCCATTGCATAGAACTTAAATGGTTATGACACAAACACCACTCACTGCAGACTGATGTAATGGTGAATGTATTGTAACCTGTATATATCTGTATTTTATTGCTATACTGAATTACCAATGTGTGTTTAGATTATCACTTATTTTCCAGATGCTATTTAATGATCACCTTGCAGGTAAACATGCGATTGAAGTGGGTGCTGGAGAACAATGAGATGGTGAAGCATTTGGCTGATGAAGGTCATGTTATGTTTGGCACCATTGACACCTGGCTGATCTACAGGCTCACTGAAGGAAAGGTGAGGACAAATCTCTTCTGTGCCTGTGCTTATTGCATTCACAATTATCCCTTCATGTACTGCAATCTTACATTACATTCAAGAATTTTCAGATGATCTCTCATTATGAAACATTGGACTAACTATTCAAGATGTGTCACTGATCCTCATAAAGTGAGGACAGGAAGACTTTCTCTTCTCCATCAGTGGACAAAGGGTTAAGGGAGTGGTGTGAGTGAGTGTGAATGATAAAGTTTTGTGCAGTTTTATATATTTTGAAGGAAAATGAAAGTCAGGCAGTGAACGTAACAGTAATATTATTCTCATTTCGCTCAGGTTCATGCCACAGATTACTCCAATGCTAGTGGTACTGCTCTTTATGATCCTTACCTGGAGGACTGGAATACCTTCTTCCTAAAGGTGTTTCAGATGCCCAAAAGTCTCTTCCCAGAACTGAGGGACTCTGTTGGAGACTGGGGTGTGTGTTCAGCCAAGTTCTTTGGTGTCCCCATCCCCATTACAGCTGTGGTGAGCTCCATGTCACCTTTGTACCAGGTGTTATTTAACTTGTTTCTCTTGTCTTACAACAAATAGCATCAACTTTTGGAGGTTTTGTCTCCTTTTTAAATTGTGTTCTTTTGTGTTTTTAGTTACCATCGTTCTCTTACATACCATCGTTCTCTTACACACAATGATTTTTTAGATTATGCCCTTTTTAGCTTCTTATTTCTAAGTCTCCTTATGCACATTTAATTTTTCTCCAATGACTATATTCTTTTCTCTTTTCTCTTTTCATGCAATGTGTGTCTCATAACCCTTAAGATTCCCCTTTGTCCTGTCTGTATTCATCCTTACACAATCAAGCCTAACTAAAGTAACCAAATATTACCCACCTTAAAGATGGCTTGGATAAGTAATCTTCATTTAATTTAAATTGATGTAGAAAAAGAAAAATTTTTGTTTTCCTCAGGTATCTGATCAGGGAGCCTCCCTGTTTGGGTCGTGCAGCTTTGAGCGTGGTGATGTGAAGGTCACCCTCGGCACTGGTGCTTTTCTTGATGTGAACACTGGCAGCAAGGCTCACACTTCTGTAAAGGGTGGATAACGTCTTTTATCTGTGTTATGATCATGTTTGTTGTAATCTTGCATTTATCAGCCATTTTGTATTGGCAGCGATAACAACGCAAAATTTCTAAATCAAATTGCTATTATTTTACAAACATACTTGATATAAGAAATATTTTTGTATTATGTATAAATAACTCTGAAGAAAAATGCATCAGTATATTCTATTGACAATATAAATTTTGTTCTTGTCAACGTTCTGTCTCTGGTAGCAACCTTTCATGGCCAATTTATTTATTCAGTGTTTCCATGTTAAACTTAAGTACTACATGTCACTGTGATGCATGGCTTTTATTCCTTTATTTTTTATTGTTTCTGAACTTTATGAGTTGGAGGTCCAGAAATTTTATGAAACAACATATGATGCATTGAATTTTTTAATACGAAATTTATAAACATAATTTGTTGTGTATTATGGGTTACAGGCATTTATCCAGTACATGGCTGGAAGGACAAAGATGGGCTTGTCCACATGGCTGAGGCATCATCAAATGACAATGGAACAGTGATTGAATGGGGACAGATGATTGGTGAGTGGTCAGTCACTGCTCTGTAAGCTGCACAATTATTATGTGCTCATTCTTTCTATTCAAGTTTTTATTTCTGTATATGATGCAATATTGATAGATAAAAAACATATCTGTGTAATTTTTATTTCTTCAACTGCAGTTCTCATGATTAGCAAATCCTAAATTGTTACTTTTTTCCACTAATATTAAGGTTTGTATGAAAAGGCTTCAGAAACCTCAGAATTGGCTTCATCTGTGAAGGGATCTGAAGGGGTCTTTTTCATCCCTGGCTTCCAGGGTATACAGGTCAGTATGTGTGAGTTACAGAATATTTGCCTCATGTCCTCATTTTAACTGGTTTTGAGGACCACTAGAACTTGAACTTAATATGAAATGTTATACAGCAGAGGTATTGAATTTGATTGCTTACTTTAGAACTTTAATGATTCCATCCATGTGTCGACCACCAATCCTCGTATCAATAGTACTTTTAATTGGTATCCATCCTTCCAGGCTCCTGTGAATGATACTACTGCCACTGGAGGTTTTTTGGGTTTGAGTGCATCCACCACCCGAGCCCACCTTGTCCGAGCCATGCTGGAGTCCCTCGCCTTCCGCATCTACCAGATATACCGGGCCATGCTCACCGAAGCTGACCATGAATTGCTGAGTCTCAGGTACTGAGCATGCCATTGTTATTACAACAGGCATCAGTCTTTCTGACTTTATCATCTTAGAGGGAGTAATTCGTCATTATTATTCAGATCTTAAAAAGCTTCATAAGCAAGCTTATTTTGCATACACTATGCTCTCCATATAAACCATGCTTGAGAGCTTTGAGATACAAGTGTTATGTCTCATGTTGGTAAAGACAGCAGTTGCTGAACTTTCTCACCACAACACAAGTATTCTCAATGCCTCCTTTATATATCACTTCTCAAAAACAAAAACAATTCTTCCACTTATTCTATATAGAAAGTTTGAAGTCCACATCCTTTTTTTGTCAAGTGTATAGGACCATATGGCATGACTTCAGTGATTGGTTCAAATGAAATGCTGCATTTTGATCTGATGCACTTTCAGGCTTTTAGTTTCCATTCTCTTCATGTTTCTTGTGAGTTAAGCATCTTCCTCAATTTTACAGCAAATCATCTATCTACTACATATAGTATCTCAAAATAGATAAAAGGCAAAGTTTGACTATTGTACATATAAATATATTGATTTGAGTATAACTGTGATAATAATTTTCTTTTCTCCCCTCTCCCCCCTTCCTCTGCCTGCCACTGTATTTGACGGGATCAACACTGGGTATTGTAATCTGTGTGCTTGCCAACTGTGGTGCCTCTGTGGTTTGTGATACATTATTTTTTGTTTATTGCTTATTCTGTTTTGCTTGAAATATGTGCTACAATTGATTTTATTATTTTCTTTCTTTTCTTGCGATATCTCTCTCTCTCTCTCTCTCTCTCTCTCTCTCTCTCTCTCTCTCTCTCTCTCTCTCTCTCTCTCTCTCTCTCTCTCTCTCTCTCTCTCTCTCTCTCTCTCTCTCTCTCTCTCTCTCTCTCTATATATATATATATATATATATATATATATATATATATATATATATATATATATATATATATATATATATATATATATATATATATATATATATATATATATATATATATTTATTTATTTATTTATTTATTTTTTTTTTTTTTTTGTGGTATGTTATATTTACTTAATGGTATGTACTCATTGTCTTTGTTTTCATTTTTTTTTTTCTATGACTGCTTGCTTGTTTCCCCAAATTGTATGTGTGGCATCTGATTTAATATAATAACATCTGACATTATGGATGATAACATTTGATTGTATGAATGACATCTGGTTGCATGCATAATAATGTTCACTTTGTTTTTTGTATTATTTTGATGGTACATTTGACTACATCTTTTTATTGCATGTGTGACAACATGTATTCAAATTTGTTTTACTTTATCTTATTTATTTTTCTATTAATTTTTCTTTTCTTATATTTGTTTACTTTGTTTTGTTATGTTATTTTTATTTTATTTTATCTATTGGTATTTATTTTATTCATTTTCTCAATTTTTTATTATAAAATTATTTACTATTAATTTATTCATTTATACATTTTTATTTTATTTATTCATTTTAAATTATTATATTTGATATTGTTGCATGATCATAACACTGCTTTGTGGATCCTGACATGCTGTCTGGATGCCATGATGCTCAGTGAAAAATCTCCCCTTAGAGTGGATGGAGGAGTGGCTCAGAATGACTTCCTGGTGCAGATGATTGCCACTCTTACAGGCAGGCCAGTGGAAAGGCCCAAGTCCACTGAAGTCTCTGCTTTGGGTGCTGCCTTCTTGGCAGGGATGGGGGCAGGTGAGTAGTGAGTAGTGAGGAGCAACTCCATCGTTGTGTGCTGATATATCTAAAGAACTTTATGAACAATGCATCACATAACACATGTACTTAGAGAGTTGCCTCTAGTTACTAACATGAGTGTATTTATGTGTGCATGTAAAAAATTATTAGGATACAGATTGTATTTTCAACTGTAATTCTTTATTAACTTTGACCATTAGGTATTTGGAAGTCGCGCAAAGAGTTGATTCCACTGAGGGAAGTAGAAAAAACCTTCCACCCCCAGTTTGAGCTGCAGGACCACCTTCTGAACCAGATGAAACAATGGGAGAAAGCTCTGCAGCGCTGCACCAAGTGGCACTCCAAGAGTGGACTGAACAAGGGTCAGTCCTAGGAGAAGTGTTATCTTTAGTTATAAGGTTAGGTTAAGGCTGGCTCTCCATCATGGACGTGAGGGAGACAACTGCTACTTCATGCATTTTCAAAAATAACACTCCATTGCCCCTCACCAAACCTTTGTGCTCTAGGTCAGCTGCATATTGCTATGTAGAATTGCTATTTCCATCCTTTATCAATAATGGAATTTGAAAGTGTGTATGATGTAATACATTGCTTTGCAATCTACCTCATGGGATCACTAATGCATGGTTGAGCTGGTTTCATCAAAATTTGCTGATGTTACAGCATAGTCCTTTTAAGTGTAAGCTTTCTTTTGTAATTACACTGCTGGAAATGCTTATTAATGTGACTGGTAACTAAAGCATATGCATGTAGATGCCTTGTCTCAGTCTGGTATTAATGAATCTTAGTTTATATATATGTTTTATTCCTAAAATAAAAAAAATGAAGATATAAAATGGGATAAATGATAAAACATGAATTCTTTTAATTCAGTGCATATTCAGTGTCCCAAAAATAATTTTCTGTAAATTTTGTTCAGAAATGTAAATGCTGCATGTATAGATGAAATCAAAAGGATGGTATTTGTTATGTGTTGCAATGAAAATGTTTAAATCCATTACAAAATTAGGTTTTCTTGTATGTTTGTTGGTAGAATGGAACTTGGGGGTATCCTGTGAGCACTATTTCCTCTCATTGGCAGAATCCAAGGCCCCCAAGGGCAACACAATTTGGGAGGCAGTGGGGCAGAAGAAGGAGACTATGTTACTCCAAGGACGGGAGGGGGAGGGTGATGATGACCTGCCTGATGTGAACTATTATGAGTCTAGCACCTACCATGCTAGTCAAGCATCAAGAAAGGAAGGCAGAAAATTTGCTACAGAAAGGAATATGATTAATTCTTTCTCACTTGTTCTGAGTGCTATATTGTTTTGCCTGTTGAGTTCATACTTTTACACATGGCTGTAGTGTCAATATTCTCTAGTCGTTGCCTGAAGCATCCATCCTTTTGAAGTGTCAGAGATTTTTGAAGATCAATGTACATTCCTTCTAAGCTTCAGGCCATTGTAGAAGCCACATGTGGTGTTCAGAGGTCAAATTGTAGATTATACAAGACTTTTCTTATAGTAATTTCCTGCAGTTGAGATATAATTGCTTCTGATGGTGCTATAATTGGTGTTAGGGACTCATTTCTGCTTCCAATGACTCTGCTTACAGCCTCAGACTGAAGTTTTCATTTACAGCAAAGAATTATGCTTTGTATGTAGGTAGGCATCTTATCTTGGCTATGCTCTTTGAAGATGAATGTCAGCCTGGTTTATCAACACATTCAAAAATATAGAGAAAATTGTATTTTGATTAAACATTTCCATGTACTGTATCATATATATTTATCAGTAGAATATTTATTTGGAAGTTCTCATATGCTTGCTCCATCACTTTTCAACATTTGCACGGACTGGGTACTAGGCAGAGTTGTAGACCAAAGTCATTGTGGTGCATCTGTTGGCAATACTGAGATTACAGATCTTATGTTTGCTGATGATGCAGTAATCTTTGCAGAGTCACTGACTGGAGGTTCTGGTAATGGCTCTAGAGACTCCATGAGGAGGCGAAGCCCCTGGGAATCCAGGTTTCATGGCTGAAGACCAAGGTTCAGGTGTTTGGAGGCTTACTGGATGAAACAGTACAGTCTGTCCATGCTTGTGGCGAGAACGTTGAGATCTCAGAAAGTTTCACATACCTTGGTAGTATAGTGTATAATGATGGTGGGTCGAGCCAGGAAGTTGTACGGTGGATTGGCCTGGCTCACGGCATTATGCACTCGCTCAACACGAGTATTTGGCGTTGTCGATACCTGTGCAGATGAACAAAGATTTGGATCTTCAAGCCACTGGTGATCCCTGTCTTATTCTGTGATTGTGAGACATGGACACTGAACACCAAGCTGAAGAAGCAAGTTGATGTCTTTGGTACTAGATGCCTTTGCAGGATCATGGGGTACTGCTGGTATGACTTTGTGTCAAACCAGTGATTGCTCCGTGAGGCTGATTTGAGGCCGATTGCCAGGATAGTCCATCAATGCCAACTGCAACTACAGGCATGTGGCATGCTACCCGGAAGCTGATCTTGCATACCGGGCTGTCTCCGAAAAGGATAACCCAGCATGGAGGAGGCCAAGGGGATGTTCACAGAACTCATGGCTTTGGCAAGTCGATGCCTCCTACTAGGAGTTATTTGGCATGGGAAGGGAGCCTGCATGGAGACTCATGAGGCATGACTGCCTGGAGTGGCACCATAGGATAGGCGAGATGACACACCCCCCGGCGTATACCCTCCATGAATGATTGATTGATGTGCAGTATCTGATATACATTAGTGAAATGCTTATTTTGGAAGTAAATTTTGGGTGATGATCAGTACAGTGCAATGCCTTCTTGCCCTCCAATCTACACCTCAGCATTTTTCTTACCAAAACTTTCATCTCTACTCACACACACACACACACACACACACACACACACACACACACACACACACACACACACACACACACACACACACACACACACACATATATGTTGCAGCATTATTTATGTGACTAGGGTTCACTGTAAATGGGTTGGTGGTGATGGAATTATCACACTTGGCCCACAACCAGGAAGAACTTGGTTCTTATCTCTATTTAAATGAGGGCAGTACAGGCTTTGGCATCTTTCTTTCTGTATGCTCTGTAACAAGATGGTTTTGTCAGTATACTATGTTATTGGGCTTAATAGTTTTATTCTGTAGTGAATTCATAGGCTGGTAACAAGAAAGATTATCATTCTGTGTATGGCTGCTAACATAATCATTCAAGTATCCATGTGTATATCAACACTTTTAAGATTAATGCTCTATT
Source organism: Portunus trituberculatus (assembly GCF_017591435.1). Taxonomy (NCBI): domain Eukaryota; kingdom Metazoa; phylum Arthropoda; class Malacostraca; order Decapoda; family Portunidae; genus Portunus; species Portunus trituberculatus. The sequence goes on from NC_059277.1 coordinate 6,747,141, forward strand.
GTCTACTTGATGAAAGCAATCATGCTATGTGCATTAACAAGTTTCTGTTAATTTGTAGTGTTCAAGCTGATGATACTTTACCTACTTTTCTGTTGGTGTATGTTATACTCATCCCTTAGATTTACTATAACATTGAAAGAAGGATACATATACTGTTATATTTTGGCTGTGTTTAAGTTTTGTATGGTTTTATACATAATACCTTTTTATTATGTAATGAAAATTGAAAGCAAGGAATTGAGTACAAGTATTATATATTAAGATGCAAATGTATGTGGAGGTACAGTTTGCAGCAGCTATAAGACAAAGATTAGACATCTTCACAAAACTACAAATACTAATACAAGTTCTAAAGACAGAGCTTTTGGAAGCAGGAATTAATTGTGTGTAGCTTTAAGACTTATTGAAGTTGATAAATCTATATTTCTACTTTTGTATTGTCAACACTTTGCTTTGTAATTTTATATGAATTTACAAGTGTATATATAATTTGTCATCTAAAGATTTTGGAATTAGCATTATGTAGCTGTTTTAGGATACACCATTGATATTCAGGAGCTTTAGTGGACCTTAAACATCTGTGCTAGTATAGGGTTGAAAATGGAGATCGGAAGAAATTGGTTCACAAATGAGCAATGGTAACTGGAATATATTTAGTAAGCAGATTGGTTGTGCTGAGTCAGTAGGAAAATTTTAAAAGAGAAGTGGTATGTGTGGATTAAGGTAATATATTGATATAGATGTGCATGCTTCCATTGTATCCTTAAATCTCCTGTCTCAGGACTTTGGTGTGTTTGAAAAAGAAATGAGAGGATGGTGCTAGAGGAAGGCAGCTTTTTTATTATAGTTGCCTATATCATATTTAGTTGTCAAACCAGTACTATCATGTAGGAGAATCAGATTGAAGAGGACTTTTCAAGGCTTATTTTTGTATTTATTGGATGTAATTGGTGATGCCACTGTTTACTTTAATTATTTTGTGAATCTGTAAATTGAAATGTAATGTAACTTATGGAAGTGCTTCAATGAAATCACTTCATGAGGCAAAAATATTTGAAAAAGTAATTTTCTTTAACTCAAAAGGTCTTCCAAATACAATTCTTCTGACTCAAGATTGGGCTTAATTTTTGTAATTGCAACATAGGTGAAGAGACACCTTGGAAGACAACTTATTTGATAGTTTCTAGAAAAAAAAATAATTAGTATGATAAAAGAACACTAATTGTCTACTTTATAAGTGTGTAGTGAAGATTATTACATGTCTTTCTTAGTACAAAAACAAAGATTGGATTAAGACATTAGACTTCATAATGACTAATTTGCTTTAAATGATTGTTGTGCACAGAATCAAGAATGGATCATGACTCCTTAAACATGAAGGAAAGTGTTTCAAACAGGATTAGGTCAGGCGATTGAAACAGTATATAATAGTGTAGAGATGTGTAGCACTCTGAAAAGAAAGATACAGGTTGATTTCTGAGCATTTTACTGTCTGTACCCCTTGCTTAATTCTAGAAAGAAAGGTGTGGATTGGTTTCTTATTTCTCTCATACTTGATGATATTTGATATGATGTTTGCATAAATTTATCACAAACAATTGTAGGTGCAGTGCTTAATGTTAGAAACTATTCCAATATTTTAATTGGTTGCCAGAATCCTTAAAGTTTTGTACATCTTCTAAAGCTGTAAGCAAGCAGTTTTTGTCAGATTTAGATTTTGCAGATGATGTTTAAATAACTGGTGTGATATTGAATTTCTAAATTATCAAAGTTGTGATATTACATTGTAAAAGCAAATATTTCTGCTCATTATTATAATATCGTGGCTTCGTGATTGTTATGTTTGTACTCATATAATGTTATATTTTTCTATATACAAAATAAGCTACAGTTTATAGCACAAATCAAACAAAATAAAATTTATAGCAAATGCATGTTTATTTTTGCAAGATTCATTAAACATCCCTTCCCAAGGAGATTGAATTCAACCTCCTTGTTCCTTCCCCTTAGACTAAGCATTTAAACGTTGAAATGAGTATAAAAGTACTATAAACATCTGCGCAGAATTTATCTTAAGATGAAGATCAAAGGGCAGAAATTGGAAAGCTTGCTGCAGTGATGACTCATGAAACTGATAGTAGATGAACCATTTTTGATGCTGTTGACATCTGTGTGAGTGCAAATGGTGAAAAATAAATAAAGTATGTGTATTTTTCTTAAATTCTCTCTTACTGACAATATTAATCTTCAACAAAGGATATATATTGGTACCAACTCGTTCGGATTGGTATGGATGTGGCCTGCATGGCGCTCAGCTGTATACAGGAAGCAAGATAAACTAAATCCATCACATGTTTCTATTCATTGTAGTGTAGAAAACTTGTTTGTTTTGCAATAATCATCTGTGAATAGGACAAGTGTAATCCTTGAGGCCAGAGTGGAATGAGTGTGGACAGATATCGATCCCTGGGGGTCGGGACGCGGGCGGCGTGGGTCTGGCGGCGCGTGCGCAGCATTGATCCCGCGCGGCGCCTTCGTGCCGTGTGTCCCTCAGCTCTCCCGCCATCTTGTCAAGCTGTTGGGCGTGTGGTTTAGCCTTGTACTTTCTCAAGCCATGGCTATGGAGACACAGGCTCAATCCAAGAACCTTGAGAACGTCAAGAAAGAGCCGCAGACGCCTAAGGCCAATGAAAACAGTGATAACGCCAACAGTTTCCGTGGTGGCGGGCGAGGCGGCAGAGGAGGATTCCGTGGAAACCGGGGTGGCGGCGGCGGCCCTGGCGGCGGCAGGGGCGGTGGACCTGGTTCCGTACAGACCTCCACCCCGGTCCCAGGTGGTATCGGTAGCCTGGGCGCCACCAACCAGGGCATCCCTGGTGGCATAGGATCTCTGGAAGGCAGTCGCGGCGGTGCCCACAATGTCGGGCGTGGCGGCGCCCACCATGCCAACAGCACCCCGGGCCACGCTCCTAACAGCAACGCCGCCAACAACGCGGACTCTAGACCTGACCACCATCGGGGCGGTGGCGGTGGTGGTTACTACAGGGGCGGGCGAGGAGGTCGAGGGCGTGGAGGAGGCGGCGGCGGCGGCGGCTACGGCGGCGACAGGGGAGATCGAGGACAGGTGAGCGGCGTGCGGGGCAGGGCGGGGCGGGGTTGAGTGTAGAGGAAGCCAGGCGGGGCAAGAAACGAGCGTCCAGGGGTTGAGGCAAAGGTGTGACCGGTGAGGTGTATATGTCACTGACCTTGTGAGTAGTATTATCTATGTGCAGTGTGCGAGGGTCCACAGGTGTTGCTTGATTCGGTGATGCCCTTTGTTAATGATCAATGTTAAACTAACTCTGGGTGAATTTTTTTTTTTTATTTATTATTTTTTTAAGCTTAAAATTCACTCATATATTGAAATTTGAGTTCCTATTTTGAAGATTAGTTCACTTGGAGGGAAGAGAAGGCTGCAGGTTGTTTGTGGTCCTCCAGGTGAGGCATGAACGTGGGTGCCTTATGGGAGTTGGGGGTGGATGTTTGAATTCGTTAGTAAATGCTTGGCTAATCTCAAGATGCAGATGGTGTTCCTGCTATTGAATGAATCTAATTTGAATCATTTTAATTCACTAACTGCATGCCTGTGTGGAGCTTCACCGCACTTGTGGTGTATGACTTGTGTGGCATTGTGCTGGAGACGGATGTTGAGGCTTACTAGTACAAAGTAGGATCAAGTTGGGCAGAATTATTTGCTAATGGAAGTTGTATGGTTTTGAAAATGTTGCTTGTATGTCGGTGATAATGAATCTGGAATCCCTTATCGAGTGTGGTGTGTCAAACTTTACATGTAGACAGCGGCTTTCTCAGGATGGAGACCTCCCCTCTCCCATCCTTGAGTCCTTGTTTCTCTTTGACCCTTTGCCTGCAACCACCATTTTCCAACCTTTGCACACACCCTGTCTACCTCATGATTACTGTCAACCTTCCATTATAGTAAACCATTGTACTGATCCGTAGGGTGTTGTTCGCCATTCAGCCTATGGTACTCACAGTTTTTTAATCATAGTATTGTCAACAAATAGCATTTGAGAATATTCTGACTATTTCATTAAATAGCAGAGGATACAAATAAGTATTATATACCAAATCAAATGAAGGCATTTCATGGACATGTATGATGATGTGGCATATCAGGTCGGACGACGTTGCCACTTGACCCACCCGAGGTGGGATTTTCCCTTGGGGAAGAGGGGTAGTCAGGTCACCACGTAGGTGCAAATTGACTCACTTCTCATCTGGTTGCTGTGATGGAAGGACACACTGACGCATCCCCTTCTTACTGTGTGTTGTACAGCCAAACCAAAGAGTTTGTCTACAGAATTAACAGATAATCTTAAAAGTAAAACCTTGCAAGGACCATTTTTACCCACAAATCAAGTGAGGAAGAGGACAGCAGATACAGCTGGTATGTCTGAAGCCATGGGGAAGATGATCTGTCCCAGTGCAAATAAGATATGCACCACAGTCTTATCAGGGTTTCCTTTTCCCACTCATTATATTACACTGGGTATCTCGAGAGGACATAATAGTAAATATTAGGTAAATTATCAGCCTCATTTGCACTTTTATAACCAGCACCTTTACTGTATTTAATTTTAATTTACCCATGGCATCTTTATTTCTTGTCCTACATACCTTTTTTTTTTTTTCCCACGAAGTCATGCATTAAATTGAATAAAGAACAGTTATTCTATTTTCCTTGGAGTAATGAGAGATATGGCAATGTCGCACATTATCCGCCTCGCCCTACAAGTCAGTACAATTTAGTTTTACTATAGCACATGTGAGTTGTTCTCTCATAGCATTCCACTCCTGGTGTTTCCACTTCTACATTTATCAGTTTCCCCATTGGATGATTATTCCTCCTCTATTTGTACTTGTATATTCCTTGATTCACCATATATATATATATATATATATATATATATATATATATATATATATATATATATATATATATATATATATCTTCACTGTTTTTGTAAATCCTTTGCTCTTATCATCTCTTCCTCACATCCACTTGTTTGGAAATTCAAGACTGGCTTTGCTGCCTTTCCTTGTACTGCAAAATAGTTATATTCTGCTGGGTGTCAAGCCATGTCATTGCTGGGAATTTTGGGAGTTGACTTTATTGATAGAAGATAGATTGTCTTTTCAACCAAATTGCCGTGAAAATTATAGATGTATACAAGTAATTCTTGATGCATGATTGGGTTATTTTTCCTAAAAAAAAATCAAGTCATAGAGTTGACAATTGTATAGTGAACTTTACTTTAGAATGCATAAAAAATAAGAATTTGTTCCAAGTCCGTTATACATGTACCACATCAAAGCCTGTAATAAATTGGGAAATGTGGTATTTGAATGCAGTTTATGCCTAAGGTAATGAAGCACATTTCATAGATAAAGTAAACACAAGAATAAAGCAACTAAATGAAATTTTGTAATTACTCATCGTAGTGTCATCTAACTTCAGAGACTGGAGCTCTCTTGCCGTAGTAACCCCCTCAGTGGATAAGGGACATTTTGATCGTGTGTGTGTGTATAGAGAGAGAGATGGAGACGTATATATACAGTAAGTCCTCCTTATACGACACTTTGCTATCCGGTAAATTCACAGTTACGGTGTTTGGTAATTACTACCCTCGATTATATTTACAATAAGAAAAATTCACAGATATGGTATCTGTTAATGTTTTGTTTACACGGTACCATAGTGCCACCACGCCGTGCGGCCACCACCTAACAATCGTCTCTTCCTGCGTTTCTCACTGAACATAAGTGAAATCTGAAATCCTCATGGCGTGTTTTTTGTGGATATTATGAGTAGTGGCTGAAATCCCTTCTGTCCCTTAGCCTCAGGAGAGACATCATCTGATAGAATATGTGGCGAGTGAAAGGTAAATAAAAACATTTTGTTTAATTCTTTTGCGCAGTACTTTTTATTCTATTATATTACTATTTTCATGTCTGTAGGGGTGACTTTCATTGTGCTGGAACACATCCCCTATTAATACATTATAATGGGTTCAGTATACGGTAATTTCGACTTGCAGTAAGGTTTTCAGGAATGCATATATACTGTACCATATAACGGATTTTTTTTTTTTTTTTTTTTTTTTTTTTTTTACGTAGGGAAGAGGGTCAGCCAAGGGCAAAAAAAAAAAAAAAAAAAGTTAGAAAAAAAGCCCACTTGAGCGCTGGCTCTCCAAAGAGAAGAAAAAGTGCCAAAACCGTCAGCCAGAATTAGGGGAGCAAATGCCTCGATACCTCCCTCTTAAAAGAAGACAAGTTGTAGGAATTTGGAAATACAGATGCAGGGAAGGAGTTCCAGAGTTTACCAGTGAAAGGGATGAATGATTGAGCGTACTGGTTAACTCTTGCATGAGAGAGTTGGACAGAATAGGGATGAGAGGAAGAAAGCCTTGTGCAGCGTGGCCGCAGGAGGAGGGGAGGCATGCAGTTAGCAAGATCAGTAGAACAGTTACCATGAAAATAGCGATAAAATATAGAAAGGGATGCAACATTTCGGTGGTGAGAAAGAGAGTGAAGACAGTTAGTCAGAGGAGGGGAGTTGATGAGACGAAGAGCTTTCGATTCCACCCTATCAAGCAAAGCTGTGTGACTGGAACCCCCCCAAACATGCGAAGAGTACTCCATACAGGGACAGATAAGGCCCTTATACAGAGTAAGCAGTTGGAGGGGCGAGAAAAACTGGCGGAGACGCCTCAGAACACCTAACTTCATAGAACTTACTGTATATATATTAGAATTAATTCAATATACACATTGATATAATCAGACAAATGCCGTAACATTTTTATCACTACTCTTAAAGCCAATTATGAAGGCAGTATGCTTTTACACACCCACCTTCATCGCCGACTTCCTTTGACGAATTGTAAATTGAAGAATGGAATAATAAAACATACCTGTTGCTGTCCCAATGTTTTTTATAGTTTCATAATGTTGCTTTTGGTTCCTTTACTGCTTTTGAGAAGTTTTGCTAATTAGTCTTCTCAAATAATTAAGTATATCCTGGGAGTGTAAAAATTCTGAAGTGATTTGATTAGTTACTTTATTATGTTATGTCAGTATGCATAGGTTATTGCTGAATATAAGGTCATTGGCTCAGATTCTCATAAAGTTTGATTACCAATGTACAGCCTGCAAACTGTCCATTCTTTCTCAGGTGGGGAAGCGGCCTCCTCTGGGTGGTCTGAAGGTGTGGACATATACAGTTTTCTGAATGAAGTATAGTATTCATGTTACAAAATTGTGCAGTTGATCACATTCAGCATCCTGATAGTTTGCCACCTCTTTGGCACTGCCTGATTCATATTGCTGAACTGTTCAATTGTTTTCACGTTGGGCTAAGTGAGACATCACTATGTAGAAGTCACGATGCATGACGTTGACAGTTCTACACACATCATATCACCTGGATTGCGACACTTCCTGTGACCATGTGTTAGAATTATCCCAGCATTGATGGCACTATGTTGACCAAACTGTCCCTAATTATTCTTGCAAAGACTTCTAATGATGACCCTTCCCTTCATGTATCATTGTTGGAACCAGTATTACATTCTATTCTTTAATATTGAGATTCATTTAGTATTTGGTAATTTTGTGTTATGACATTATTGGGAAGGCAATTGTGCAATGTCAGCCATCTAGAAGCACACGATACCGGGATGGATTTGTTGTGATTGCGTTATACTGAAACTCATCAGTTGTTGCCCTGAGTGGATGAAATATCCAGAAATTTGTGTAACATGACACAAGTGTACAATTTGCTTGGGTCGGCTTACAGAAATGCAATCTAGGCAAATTGTAAGATTGATATCCGCATAACGGTGAGGGATCGTTTTCAAGGCTGCATGATTCTGCTAACACACGTCCACAAAAGTGTTGACCTCATTTGTGTCTTGTTGGCAGATTGAGTATGTACTGTAAGGTTATCACATCACAGTGTTAGCTAATAACTGTTAGCCTTAAGAGATATTACACACATATAAGCTTTTAAACATTTATTTGAAGCTCAAAGAAGGATTGTCAAGAGAAGGCAACTTCATTCATGTATTTACAAATATTCCCTTATATCTTAGCCATGTAAGCCTCAAGATCTTTTAGACAGAAAGCTAACTCACATCACATGACTGGATTAGAGTGATGTGCTGTATTTCTAACTGTACTATATGTCATAATCAGGTACAGCTTATATGATACATGAGATACTTGACAATGATCGAGAAAAAAGATTGCATAGGAAGTAATTTCATTGGTAAATGAATGCAAGGGCAGGTATTGTCAGAGACATGATGTGGTTGTGGCTTGGTCCTTACTAAAGATTGAAGTCCATGCTCTATTTCCTTCCACAGGACAGAATTATTGAGAGACTGAAGCAGTTGGCTGGGCCGCTGATTGACTTGCCACCCCGTGAGGAAACTGTTCGCAAGTTCTCCAACCATTGTAGATTGTGGGTGGGCAACCTGCCGTTGGACATAAAGGAGGATGACGTTAGAGAACTGTTTAAGCCTTTTGGAGAATATGATGAAGTGTATTTTGACAAGAACAAGGGATTTGCCTTTGTTCGTATGGTAAGTGTTTTTTGAATAATTTTTTCATAAATAAATAGCAATGTAGTGGGCTAATATCACAATGTCCTTGAATACCATTTTCTGATCGCTAATCCTCTTGTCTGACTTGCAGGACTACAAAAGCAATGCAGAAAAAGCACGCCAGGAGCTCCACATGAAGGATTACAAAGGTCGGCAGCTAAAGATACGCTTCTCGTCTCCTGGCACAGCACTCAAGATCCGTAACCTTTCAACGTGGGTTACTAATGAGCTCCTGGAGAAGGCATTCTCGGTGAGTGTAGGAAGTTAAGGGAGTGCAGGCCATGGGCTAAGTTTGTGCTGGGTTAGTGAATAGCTTTCACTTAGCTTTTTAAGTATTTAATCCTTTTCTTTTGGTGTTATATGTACAAGAGAAAAAAAAAGAAAAACAACTAGATAAGTAATGCTAGTCATCTTCCCTTCTTTCCCTTTAAGAAAAAAAAAAAATCCATAGGAAGAAATAATTCTGGTTTGAAGGTGCATTGAAACTTCATTCCTTCCTTAACTCTTGCAGTAAAGAGGTGGACAGAATAGGGTGTACAATGAGTACAAACTTGAGGGCTGCTATGTTACAGGAGAGGGGGGAAGAGAGGCAGCTAGCAAATGCAGAATAGTCAGTATGAAATTACTAATGTTGTCAGTCTTTACTTATTTTCCAATTTTTTATGCACAGGTATTTGGTGAATTGGAGAAAGCCATTGTCATCACTGATGAGAGGGGGAGAGCCACTGGAGATGGCATTGTGGAGTTCTGCAAGAAACCCTCGGCCAACTTGGCTTTGAAAAAGTGTAACGAGGGTTGCTTCTTCATGGTTGCGTGAGTATTGTTGTCTTCTCTTCTGTCACTTTGAAATAACGTCAGTTTGCAGCATCAGAAATTCTAAGTAGATAGTATTTGATTTTTAGTTAATAAGTATTTCTAATCACATTCATCATATTTTGTTTCTTCAGGTCACCGCGTCCTGTCATTGTGGAGCAGATGGCTCTTGTTGATGACAATGAGGGCATGAGTGAAATAAACATCAACAAACGTAACCCAGAGTATGTGAAGGAAAGACAGCAGGGTCCTCGCTTTGCCCATCCTGGTTCCTTTGAATATGAGTGAGTTGCTGCATTCTTGAACCCCATTTCTAGTATTGATGGTTATAGATTTGATAGATGGATATTTATGATATGAATTGAGTTTCTCTCTCTCTCTCTCTCTCTCTCTCTCTCTCTCTCTCTCTCTCTCTCTCTCTCTCTCTCTCTCCAAAAAAAATCTGTGAAACTAAAATTGAGTTCTTTTGTATTCCTCTAGGTATGGCCTTAAGTGGAAACAGTTGTACGAGCTGTTTGACAAGAAACGGGATGCACTGGAAAAGGAGCTCCAGGATGAGAAGAGGAAGCTGGAAGAGCAGATTGAATATGCTAAATATGAACACGAAACAGAAATGCTCCGTGAACGTGAGTGTCATGCTTGTCTCATTCTTTTGTTTGGTGTGCCAGATGCATTCTCTCACTGAGATTAGCCTTGTTAGTACTACATAAATATCATGAGCTACAGTTGGTGGAAATGTGGCTTTTTATTTAACTTGGTTTGCTTCCTCTTTCTCAGAGTTGAGGCAGAGAGAAGAAATGAACCAGAGGACTAAATCTGATTATGAGGCAAGACAGCGTGAATGGGAAGAACATCGCCGCACTGAAGAGGAAAGACAACGTCGACAGGAGGAGGAACTTTCTCAGAAGTTCCGACAACAGGAGGAGGAGCTTAGGCGCCGGCAAGAGGAGAACAGGCTGTTCATGCAGGTGTGTGTTTCTCTTCCCTTAATTTTTGCTCCTTTAAAGATATCAGATATTGGTTTTATTTGGTTGTCCATCACCATGTTTGTTTCATATCAAGGACATAACCAATGTTAGACTCAAGCTGTAAGGGTCACAAGGCCTTTTGTTATTACACCAAACATGCTAACTGATAAGTTGGCAAAAACTAATCAATATTGGCTTTAAATTTGCTTTAAAACCTTATTGTACTGTTGATCTTTCAGGAGCGTGCCAATGACTTGATGAAGAGTGAGAACAGTCAAGATAGCTTTGGAAGCAGTGGTTATCCAGGTAATGAGGGCAGTAACTGGCGTCGCAACAGTGATGGTTATAGGTCTCAGGGAGGCAGCAGTTGGCGTGGCGGTGGCAGTGACAATTGGGGCCGTTCAGGCATGGGGAGCCGAGGGGGCACTGGCTCCTCTGGCATGGGTAGCAGCTGGGACAGTAACTGGGATGGCCGTCCAGACCCTTGGCAGAGTGACAGTAAGTTCATTCACATTAGTCACAACATAAAATCTTAATGTTGTAATGGTATTTCCAGACCAAAAGAGTAGTTTTTACAGTCGTGCCACACCATCTCGTTTTTACTGAGTGTCAGATTATGCTGTATCATTGTGTCATTTATTATTTGCCAGAATAAAAGAGAGTTGTATGTCATTGTTCCACCAGATCGGAGTGGTTATCAGCGTGGAGGCAACGAGAATGAGCTGCCCCCTCCCCCGGTGAGTATTACACTCCTGTATATTGTTCACCGTTTACCCTTTGCTTTGATACCTCGTTGTTGTGCTGGTTGGCACAGAAACCATTCGCAGAAAATGTTGACAGTCTTATAGTGTTGTGTGGCATCACCCCATTTCAACAAGGAAAATTTTTTATTTTTTGTCTTCTCACAAACTTGAGAAAACTTGCCATTGTCTTTGTTACATTCCAGTATTATCATAAGAATTTTTGATAAGCATATTTTATTTTTCATTCCATTATTTACCCATTTTCTCCATCTATTATCATTCAACTAATTCCATACTGAAGTTTCGCAATACATGAGTTTTATTTTTTAATATTTATTTATTTATTCATATGTTATGATTACGTTTGTGGTCATTTTACACTAGTAATCTAAAATACTGAAACATATTTGAATTACCGTCATGATCTGTATTTCCTTATTTTCAAGTTGAACGTTGAAACTTTAATTTTATCTCGTGTATCTTCTCTTTACTTTTGCTTAGGAGTTTCAACAGAGTCTATCTCTAAAATATTTCAGCATTCTCTATTTTAGCTCACTTACGGGAAGGAGCTCTTTCCACACCTATTACTTCCACCTGACTCCCATACATGGCTTCAAAATTGGCGCTTACTATATTCACATTACAGGGCTGTACCAGGAACAGGTTAGAAGTTTGATATTGGAGAAAACTTCGGAAATCCATTTAGTTGTAGACTCACAGCATGCGCTCTCTCTCTCTCTCTCTCTCTCTCTCTCTCTCTCTCTCTCTCTCTCTCTCTCTCTCTCTCTCTCTCTCTCTCTCTCTCTCTCTCTCTCTCTCTGCTATTTCTAGTTTTCATCAGATAGGCTCTATAAATGTACTTGTATAAGCAAACTAGGATTCTTCATTTTATTCTGCTCAGGTTTGTCATAAGACTTCATATCACTGAAATGTTCAGATTGATCCATCATAAATCCAATTTTGGAAAAAGAAAAAAAAGAAAAGAAAAGTGGGCATGCTTGTTGTATTAGAGATGCCTCATGAAGAATAATAGCAGTTGACTTACTGTGCTTACAACTGTATGCTTTAAAATTTTGCTGTTACCTTTACTTGGGGGGAAAGGAACCATAAGAACAGTTTGTCAGACTTTGACTTTGAAAGAAGAAATTTTTCTTATCTTTGCTGGTTTCCTTTAATTTTGAAAGTTCACTAGTGCTACATGAGGGGCTGGTTGGGACGTTAGTACAGACTGTGACTAGCTAGATGCTCTAAGGCCTTGGTAAGGTGCATCTTAGTTGGAGTTGTACTATTCTCCCATAACAAGTCTTAACAGGACTGTACAGTCTTTTCAGGTTACCATAATGGGAAAATTTTCCCCTACACTATGTACAAGAAATTATTGGGTGGGACTGTACATTTTTTTCTTTTAAGTTCATGAAGCAAAGCAAAGTGTGGCACGTGTGGTTTGACACACCAATTTTGTTGTGCCCATAAAGTAGCATGGATGATATTGCTGAAAGGATGGCGTCTGCCTTGCTAACAATGAAATTGCACGGCAAAAGAAACTTCTCGTTCACGTTGAAATACCAACTCTTACAAAACGGTGTCTTGGTGTTTTCTCTTCATACATGTTTTTATGTAACATTTTCGACAATGGCAAGTGAATGTTGAAATGGGGATGATGCTGGTGGTTGTTTATTCATGTCAGAGAGCATTGTTGTTGTTTGGGTCATTCCTCCAGTGATTACAATTACAGTTTTGAGGGTTATATACTTTCTTAATTGAAGTCTTGGAGCAAAGTTGTGCCTTGCTGTCAGGCAGGGGATGGTATGGATGGAAACCAGGGCCATTGTTGGGGTGCTCTGTACCACCTCAGTGGTTAGTGTGTGGGACAAAAATACTAACCAAAAAGTTCCTAGCAAATTCCTGCTTTCTGTTTCCTAAGATTAATTATTTGCATCATTATTGCATTATACCAGCGACAAACAATAGATCTGGGTTTTTCCAATCCTTAAGATGGTACGTTTTTCCATGTATTGAATGGTAATAAGCTGCATGAACCTAAAGAACCAAGTTATCAAGTGGAGGAGGGACATTTGCTGTAGTTCTTTCTTAGTTTTGCCTTTCTCATTTTATGTTATTGCCAAAGATTTATCTTCCCTTATTAACCTGGGTTCAGGCAGCACTTCAGAAATGTCATCATTATTAGTAATGGTAATTTTATAAGAGAAGACTAATGAATATCTGAGAAATTTGCCTTATGGAGTTGTTTCAGTGACAGTGAAAGCTAACATACCCATTATGTCCTCCCAGAAGTGATGCTAGGCATCAGAATCCAACTCATTCCTTGTAATGGTCTAATCTGTGACACCAGCCTCAAGTGTATGAACTTATTCATTAGGATAGGAAGACTTAAATAACATGTAGTTTTATTGCTGCATGCACAGGAATGCAAAGAAAGAATAAATAAGCTGGAACCCAGATGTACTTCAATGAAGATATCTTTCGAGCCAAACTATACACTAGTACTTGTGGAAGAGGATTAAGAAGGGTAATGAGAGGACACATTCTGTCTTAGCATGTAGCTTTTTTTTCCCCTCCCTCTCTAAGGATTGTGTGGCACACTGCCATCAGTTTAACATTACTCAGTAAACATGGACCCCACCAGCCATGGCTTTTAGCGGTGGCTACAGTAACAGTTGTTGGCATTGTTAGCTTGGTCTTTTCGTGTCTTGGTGTGGATGAATGAATCCACCTCACATGTTGGTTGTCAGACATACCCCTCCATTTAGGAAATGATAGAAAAAAAAAGGGGGGGAGTAAAATGTTTGGATTTTTCAAAGAGTGTGATAATAGCTTGCCCACCAAGTCTTCATTGCCTTATACTTACATTGTACAGGAACACTCCACACTTGTCTAAAGTATGTCTGCTGAAGTCTGAATGATCATGCATGGAATTTTGTTTAATCTTGATGAACTTCATCACCATTTTCAGAGGAATTTTTAGATTATTGAAGTTTTGTTTATTTAGTTATTCATTCTCATTATTTTATTTATTTATTGTTTATTATTATTCTTGGTAAATTGAAGATCCCACTTGATGGATGTGTACATATCATGATTGTTAACTTGTATACTGGTGATCTAAATCCTGAATCTTGCATTGTATCTGGTAAAGGTCCTGATTTATCAGAGAAGTATAAATGAGCAGTGTCATTATGATGGGAGGAAGATGAAATAGCTGGGATGACAACGCAAAGAACTCGTTCAGCTTATACAAGGTGTCACCTTTACTGAATTCAAAGCCATGTTCTTTAGGTGCATATAAAATTCATCATAGTCACTTGAGAACTGTATCATATTGTCCCTGACAGTGCACCTATAGGAAATAGCTTGAGATTACTGTGGAAGCAAGCCTTATATCTTTTAAGTGTCATGCTGGCTGTATCTGCTAGCTGAGAGTCTGGACAGGTTTTGTGAAAACTTAGAAACATGGGCTAGAGTTCATATTCTCTTTCTTCCTTTTTCATCACTGCTTGAGGAATAGTGTGGTGATATTCTACCAAGCTTGCAGAATGATGTGTGGTGCTGTGAGGTGGTTTCCCCATTGCACAGAATCTATATAGCATAGTGCATTGTTTCTCTCTCTCTCTCTCTCTCTCTCTCTCTCTCTCTCTCTCTCTCTCTCTCTCTCTCTCTCTCTCTCTCTCTCTCTCTCTCTCCCCAACAAAATTGATGGAAGTTTCTCATTTGTACTGGAATGATAATCTTCCAAAAGCACACACCACTAAAATTTGGGAAATTTGGAAAGTGAGCCTGAGATTCAGAAGCAAAACTTTAGTTTTGTTGTTATCAGTGCAGAAACATACCTTTACTAATTTAAAGTGTTCTTATAATGAATTGCTGTGAATTTCCTATTAGTAGACCTCGCCTTGAAGTCTGTTCAACATTGGACTGAACCAGTGTGTTGTTACACATCTGTGAGATTCTTTTTTTTGAGCTCTGTTTGAATGTGACTATGGTTTCTGAGAGCAGTTTTGACTCAGTGGAGTTACACTTGTATGGCCCTTTGTACATTGGCACTGAGAAACAAGAAATAATATTGATGAGCAATAAAATTGTATGTTTGGGAAGAGGGCATGCTGGCTCAAATTAGTTTAATTTGCAAGATGATCTTTAGTGCTGTTCAGTTGCATCTTGACAGGGATGAATCACTAAAATCATTACATTTCAAGTCTCTAGGGGATGTTCTACCGATGCAGTCTTGTAGCACAGTTGTGTTTACACGAGTTGCTTTGCCGTGTTGAATCTTAGATTATGAAGCATAGTATTGAAGAGTTGATTCTCAGATTTCAAGTAAAGTAATATAGAGAGTATCTTAGAGATAAGACATAAATGGTAATGTGAGTGTTAAGGTGTTCTCTCCTGAAAGTAGTAGTTGACTAGTTGCCTCAACTAAACTCTTGAATCTCTTTTCCTTTTGTAAATTGTAGACTAGGATCACTTTCTTGTTTCCTTCAGTGTGGTTTCAGCTGTGATTGCTAAAGTGTCAGCCTGCATAAAAACCATCAGTACCATGATAACGCAGCCCATACTTACAAAGAATGAAGTTTGGAATATTGTGTATCAGTGATCAGTGGCATAAAGTCGGTGCTGCTTCCTCATTTATTTATTTATTTATTTTTTTTTTTTTTTATTTATTTTATTTTATTTATTTTTTTTTATTAACTACTGTATATTTTCTATTCTAACAGTGCTTTTCAAACAGCTCTAGTGTTGTGTTCAACTTACGACATGAAAGCCAAGCTTGAAGGCCCTTGTTGCCTCTGAGACGATTCAGTGGATCACTACATGGGGATATAGAATGGATTGTGTTCTTTAAAGACATTGATATTTGAAAATTGGCAATATTTTAATTTGTTTGAATGAGATCGTTGCACACTAGTCATCAGCTTTTTTCAAAATAATGTCATAAATGTTAATATAGCAACTGACAAAATAGCAGATAACTTAGAGATCAAGAGCACCGGATTATATCCAACAGTCATGAATTTTCTACAAATGTATAGGACTTGAGAAACATGATGAAGTGAGATATGGAGATTTTCTGCTGAACTGCATATTCTGATTACTGGAGGAAAAGGTTCTGCAAGACTCACTGGCGGGTGAGTCCGTGGCGATGAATGAGAACAAGTTATGGTGGAGAAGGCTGAAGCAGCATGGGGGAGGGTGGTGGGTGCATGATGCTGTAACCCATATTTGTCCCTAAAGCAGCCTTTCTTTCTGACACTGATGCTGTTTCTCATCGCATGGGCTGGCATCACCAGACCGCCAACCATGCTAGTCCCTCCATTCGCATCCCAAGCAGAGGGGAAGAGAAAGAGGCACAAGACACAACTAAGGTGAATATTATGCTCATGTTGAGATATTTGCTATTTTTTATACCTTTTTTCATAATTTCTGTAAGATTGACTTCGTCCATGTTGATGCTGGGATGGTTTCGTTCCCTTTCTTTTGTTTACAGGAGTTTTTTTTTTTTTTTTTTTTTTTTTTCTTTCCACCACAATCAATTTTTATGCCAATTCAGGGCAATCCCCTCTATCTCTCTCTCTCTCTCTCTCTCTCTCTCTCTCTCTCTCTCTCTCTCTCTCTCTCTCTCTCTCTCTCTCTCTCTCTCTCTCCCTCTCCCCACAGTTGTTCCTTTTTTGCTCATTCTTCCATTCATATCATCACAGCATTCCGCATTCCTCCCTTAATGGGTTGTTTTGAAACTGCCAACAATGTGTTGAGATGATGCAAATGGCTTATCAATTTGGTGCATTGTTGGGTGCTTGTGGTGACAGACGGCAGGCATACCTTGACCAGTGACACCCATTAGCATACTCTCATGGCAAGTTGGAAAATGCATGACTGCTTTGTATACTTAACATTGCCACAAAATTTGAAAATACATAACAAAAAATTGCATCATTCAACATATCAGATAATTCTTCAATTTCTGCCTAAACCTTAGCTTGTATTTGTACTTTGCTTACTCTTCTCTTGTAAATTCCTTCATACACCTGTATGGGCTGTTTTCACATTGTTTAGCAAGGCACAACAGCAGGCACAGATTTCCTTACTCTTTTTAAGATATAAAAAATATCTGTATGTAAATGTATATGAAAAGAAAATGGAGAATGACCCTGTGAAAGTTTAGATTTGCTCTCTGACAGTTAGGCTGGAGGTGTGCGGTGTGGCAGTCTTGGTGGGCTGAGGTGCGGCAGCCTCACTCCCGTGCATGCTGTTACTTTACAGATAACTTAAACATGACAAAAGGACAACCAGCGTTGTTTTTATGTATCTATAAATTTTTTATGAACTTTTCTATATATATTCATCTGATCAAGGGAGTGGCTGAGTCTTTCATTCATTCATGCATTTTAAGTTGACCTCCAGTGATACACTGTGTGATCACTCTATGGTCAAGAGAACTGCACCTCACTAGTACCATTATTATTAATGGGGAAATTGGTATTATTGTTGTTGTCGTAGTCTGACAACATGTTTTTTAAGAAATTTACTTGAACTGTAAGTTAAGTGATGTTTCATAGCAAACTGGGCTGTGTTTTGGGGGGCTTCAACTTGACTGACTGAAAGGGACGTAAAGGTAATACATCATGAAAAAAATTACATTGATAATGTCATTGCATTGAATTGAATTGATTTTAGTTACATGTATATCCCAGGTCTTGAGGACCAGCCCAAGCTTAGATTCTGCCCACATTTCCAACTTATTTTGTATGACATATTGCCAATTTGCCAAAGCATTAATTGTTTGTATTTGTCACAAGTATGGTGGGTTAAAGTAAAGTCAAGTAACTCATGAAACATTATGGCATGTCTATCAGTGGCCATTCTTTTAAGCAAGATCTTTGATAATAGTTCTTAAAAGGTAATGTAAGTGCCTTTCAAAGTAGAATAACAGGGTGGTTTATGATTTTATGGGGTGATGATGTAGGCAAGTCACTAACAAAAATATTTCTGTGTTCAGTGGAACTCAAAGATGAAGGGAACAGTTAGGTTCGCTTCTTTATTGCCCTTTCCATGTACATCTAACCCTGACTCATGTGTGAAAGTGCCTTAATGTCACTGTGAAGTTTGTGAGCATCTTTTTTGTGGCCAGTGATTGGCTAGGTTTGTAGTACCTTAAGATAGTTTTGGTTATTCCCTTGGATGACCACTGGTGTGACTCATTTCTCACACCAGAAAACTATCAGCTTGCTAGCCAGGTCAGGCTTTGTTGTACTTCAATCTTTAGTGTATTCATAACTGCTCATTACCACTGAAGTCTGAAAGATTTTGTTTTTAGTTTTCCAGT
This sequence comes from Portunus trituberculatus, assembly GCF_017591435.1. NCBI lineage: Eukaryota > Metazoa > Arthropoda > Malacostraca > Decapoda > Portunidae > Portunus > Portunus trituberculatus. The sequence goes on from NC_059277.1 coordinate 6,765,670, forward strand.
TCCTTTTTTTGAAGAAAACATAATTTGTATTTGGTCAAACAGAGGATGCCTAACTTTGTTGAGGGTGATCAGGGTGTCACTAATGTGGCATGAATTTGTGGCGTGAAATTCAAACTAGACTAATTTATCTCATAGAGTGACAGATGTAGTGAGGGTGAAAGGGTATTTGTCACTTACTTGCTGTCTGACTGAACAGGACATGGCTGTGATGTTGGCAGTGTCTGTGACATAGTCAGCACACTTGTTACTTGGGGGATGTGTAGGCATATCGTTGACACAATCACTGCTGGGGCTTGCAAAGAAAAAAAAAAGGGAAAAAACTTCATTTTCACCATATTTCTCCCTCAATCTTCATTTCGTTGCATCCACTCACATAGGACCCCAACACCTTCTTGGAAAACTTCAACCGCGGGCGTAACTTTGAACAGGAAGGAATTGACTACGCCGGCCAAAGAGGCCGTGAGGTTGGCCGAAGCCGCTGGGGACGCAATGACCATGATGACTACGGCCCGGCCAAGAGGGCACGCTACTAGACGTGGATGATAGGCCAGCCCATGAGGCTTCTGGGGGTAGTGCTGACCCACTCATCCCCCCTCCACTGACCCGACCCCCCGGCCAGCGTACCAATAGCAGCGGCTGTTCAGGCGTTCGCTGCCGGTGGATTGGCTGAAGAGGGATTGGGCTGAAGCAAGAGACCTTAGTACAATGAGTCTTTTTTTATATATATCTTTTTTTTTTTTCTTTTTTTTTTTCCCCACAATTTTTTTATTTATTTTTCTTCTGCATTATTATTTCACATGCCTTGTCTGATTTTACATTGTGCCTTGCACTGAAATATCCTGCTGGCTCATCTCTGTCTGGATTCATCTGGGCAGAGGGCAACTGCTGGGGTGTGTTTTCAGTATGCAGCGTGCAACAGGAAGCAGATGTTTGCCCGTGTGAAGTAATGATGCACAAGTGAGACTTGTTGTGTGCTGCTGAATGAATGGCTTGATCTGCACTAATTCTCTAGCTTATATATCCTTCCATCACAGTTTCTCTGCAGTAAGGGCAGTAGCTCTGAATATTGCAGAAAGATTCATTATCCATTATTGCAGCATTATATATCCTTTCTGCAAAAACCATTTGCTTCCCCCATACTACGTATTATTATTATATATATATATAGTTTTGATGACTGTAATGAGAATTTTCTTATTAGAATGAAATTAACTTAGGAAGTAGTTTTTCCGTATCTTAAGATGGTGAATATTCCAAGCTGGATTTCAGTATATTATCACTCAACCAAATCATTGTAGGATAAGTTAATGTCAGGTGTTTTATGTCAAATGGCATTAGATATTTTGGTAAAGCATTACTTTTATTTTATCATATCCTAGTATTCTGTCAAGTGTACAAAAGATCAAATTCAAATTTCATAATTTGTATGAATAATTGTTGTCACAATAAATGTAATCCTTAAAATTACTACATGTGTAATTAGCTACTACCTTTCCTTGCCTAGTAGCTCAAACTGGTTGTGGCTCTTGACCTGAGGATAGAATGACCTAGTGTTGTGCCAGACCACAGTCCTTCACTGGTCTGCCAGAACTGCTTGGAAAGGTTGCACACATTTACCATTCATATGTACATTCCTCTGCTGTACCTTTGCTGGATAGCCATTCCATCCTTAAGTGACTAGAAAGAGTATTCCATATCAACTTTGAGTGATAAATATGAAAATACAGAAATTTTGAATAAGGAATGTTATAGCTACTCCTTCAGTTTATTTTGGGAAAATGATTTTAAGAAAATGATGGTAAGGATTACTGCTGTCACCTTCTAGCAGATATAGAGAACAAGAATGTGTGTTGACCATGTAATAATATTCCAGCAGTAAATGTTGAGGCAATACTTCTTCCCAGGAATGATGAAGTTAATCTTAGGTGGTCTGATGGTATGGTTACTATAGAGCTCATCTTATGTAGGCCAGGGACGATGCATTGAGAAGAATGCAGTGCAGTAATATTATCTGTTGCGTAAGAAGAAATTACTTATGCCTTATCTGAGTAGAAATGAGCCAGGAATTTAGGTGCACTGGTGTGGTTGAGAAAGTGCTGCATATCTTCTCGTTATAGTTTAGACATTTAATGTTTGATGGTCTCTAGGTTTGAGTTAACTACTTAGATGAGCTTCAAAGTATATCACATGAATAACCAGCCTTCTTTCAGTAACAAAAAAAAAAAAAAAAAACTAGGATGAGGACAAACATGAAATGTGCAGTTGGTTGCTTACTGTATTTAGAGAACCAGTTGGCGACAGCTCAAGCAGCTTTTTGTGTTGGATTGGGGCAGCAATAATTGAAGTTGCTCTTTTTTATATTGATGACATTGCTCACTCTGACTAGTTAAAGATTATAATGACTTAAAGGAGCTAGATCCAAGGATGTCTGTCACTTGTCTTGATCATCTAGATCAGTGGTTCCCAAACTTTTTCAATTTGTTACCCAATTTAACATGCCTCACTAGACATATTACCCCTTTCTTAAAATGTTGTTGACATTGATTTATATTTAGTTAAATTAAAACATTTAGAGATATTTTCTTTTATTTATTGCATATGAACATTGTGCATCTCTGATAGCTATTGCCAAAGATGACAAGAATTTTTAAGTTATTAATAACTAATAATAATTATATTTAATAACTTTGTAATAGGTTTACTTTACAACTTTGTATACTAAGACAAAGATAACATTAATCCTATTGCCAGGTACTGCAATGTTTTCTTGATTTTCACATTTCAACTTTTTTTGTCACCTCTCCATTACCTGAAAAATTGTTTAATTACCCCCAGGTTATTTAACTGGGGGTAATTGACCCCGTTGGGGAACTACTGATCTAGGTGATTATGTGGGCTCCTAGAAACAAAAGTCACTATCTAGAGAATTTGTACTTTGAAAGTATCGTTACAAAAATATATTAATATAGTAAGAAGAGAGAATATTATGGAAAATTGCAGAGTGTGCACAAGGCAGCAAATTTCTATGTTGGTGTGCCACATAATTAATATAGCCTTATACTCTGCCAAATTCTACCTTGTTTGTTTTACTGACTTACAAAGATATTGAGGAATTCTGTAGTGAATGCCACAAGCATCTACATGTGTTGTCATCAAAGAACACCACGTATCCTTAATGTGATCATGAATCTTATTATAAACTTTAAACAAATACAAGATGTATAGCTTTGATATACTTCAACATGGATGTGAATGTAGGAAATAATCAGCGTTGAAAACCTTTATGATTCTGTATGAAGCAAGAAGAAGCAGAAGAATGGAAGATGGATGGAAGCAGCTGTCTGAAACACTCTCTCTCTCTCTCTCTCTCTCTCTCTCTCTCTCTCTCTCTCTCTCTCTCTCTCTCTCTCTCTCTCTCTCTCTCTCTCTCTCTCTCTCTCTCTCTCTCTCTCTCTCTCTCTCTCTCCTAATCATTATAATAAGTTAAGAGGACTGTGTGCCTCATCTTACATGCTACATTCACAGGTAATTATTAAAACGAGACAGTTGGAGACACCCTTGATTAGCCCTCACCTCTTTGAAGGAAGAATGGGCTTCAATCTGCTATAGACTTTTTGTACACCAAGATAACACAAAAACTACTGTTCAATGGAAGAAAGGATTATAACTCCATAAAAGTTGCATTAGTTTTCAGGTTGAACTTTGTTCATAAGCCACAATAACTTGACTATTATGGTGAAGTCAATTCCTCTACATACACATTCCTCGAAAGCATTTATTTGATTAGACAATAGATTGCCATTGTAAAGAAGGGGTTTTCATCAGTGCGCTGTGTGATGCGTAGCTCAGCCCCAGGAAAATTATACTTTATTTTATCCTTCAATGTGCTGACTTATGGATCCAATTGCATCCAGCTGCAGGTATAGTATGGAAACAAGAAGGTAACTATGTGAGTGTATGTATATCTTGGTGTGTTTGTGTGTGTGTGTATGAGAGAGACAGAGACAGATTATTTAGGCTCTCAGTGAAAGGCATCATAAGTGAATGGAATGGTAGATGTGATATGTATATAACTTTAGGTAATCTTTGTTGTGTAAATTATTCATTAAATTATTTAGTTTCTGAACTTGATTATGTATTGATTATTCTTATTGAACATTTTTGAATATGGCTTTCTACAGGCAGGTCATGTGCTTGGCTGTGTCCAGTGAAATCAAGAAATGCCCTAATTATTTGAAATTAGAGAAGTGTATAGTGTGCTGTGATTGATGCAACATTTGTGTTGTGTATGTTATGTAAAAGCTTATACTGAAATTTTCTATATAGTGACATTCAGTGATATATTGATGATTAACTGTAGAATTAGACAGATTTTTTTCATTACCAGCTTACATCCATTAACATAAGAAATCACAGTAAATATGTGATTTACATTAATCATGGACATCATTACACCAGGTGTAGTCTTTTACAATTTAGCAGGTGTAAGAGAACATATTCAGCAAGATCAGGACCTAACAGTATGTTACATTGTGTGTATGCTTGCTTGTATGTGTGTACACACACTCATGTGTGTGCTGTTGAAGTGATTTGTAGCAAGATGAACATTTGAAGTCATTGAAACTACAGTAAAATATTGATATTTTCTATCATGTTTTAGTTGATTATATAATCTGTTCAAGAGAACACTGTGAATCTTCACTTCTAATGAATGAGGCATGATTAATTCCAACACTGCTTGTCATGACAACCTGCCAGCATTGGTTAATTGGCAGTTATGATATGTGAGGGTCAGATAAACCAGAGATACAGGATGTCATGATGCCTTATAGACTTGGCACTTTAATTCCAGCTGAGATGCAAAAGGGGACATCATACTTTACTGCTTACATTCCTTCCGTAATATCCTTGAATCTCGTCTGTCATCAGTTGCTATTTTGTTCTTATTTATATGCGTAAAAATGTACATGCTATGTGGACCCTCTTTTGTGTATAAAAGAGGTAAGATAACAACAATAACCACGGGGTAACACACCTGCCACTGATGAGGGACACTTGTGTTCCTTCTTGATGAGTTTGGTGCATACTCATGATTATATAGAAGATTTTAGTGCTTGCAACAATTGCCAGAGAAAGTACTGTCATGATGATCTTTGTCTCCAGCCACACTGCCTCATGAAACCTGGATTTATCCACAAATGAGCTTTGCTTGCCACTTTTTGCTGCTCCCCGGATGATTTGCCAATATCATCAAAATATATCAGCACAACATGAATTTCCTCTCATTCTACATGAGAAGGCAACAAGGAGTCAGCATACCATTACTAAACAAAGAAGGAGCTTCATGACTAATGAAGAGTTAATACTGTCCTTTATTAAAATAAAGAACATTTATTATAATCAAGCCTTGAATTAGGCATTAGATATATGTTAATATTATCCTATATGTGTGTAACCACACTTAGTATAAGAATTTTGTTTTCATAAATTTGTAGGTTTTTTGCCATCTTAATTGGTGTCCTTGTCATCTGTTCCTCTCAATCGTCTCTTATAGGTCTCAATATTTTACCATGGCAGCAGTGTCTGGCCAGGAGGTCAGGCTTTAAGATGATAGGAAATTATGGACTGAATTTTTGACATTTGATTGGTCTGTTGTCAGACCTTTTAAAACTTTTAAACTTGAAAATGTTAAAAGGGGAAATGTCCATTCAAGAAAAGCAGTTGGATTTGAGACAACACTAATGATTTTTTATTGTTTTTATACAGATCAGTATTGAAATAACTTCAGATTCTCTTGTTTGTAAACAAAGATATTCCATGGTGAATGGCAAGTTCCCCTACCCATTTTTATTCTCCACAATTAAATCAAACGTCAGTTTTCATGTAGAACTAAATATATTTCACCAATGTCTTTACTTGAAGCAGAGAACTGCCAGAAAGTTAGTATTTCCTTACATCACTTTAGATTGTGGACCAAAACTGCCATTTTCATTTTCATGAACAGTTGTTTCTCCAGAGTTGAATCAAGTGGTGTTGAAATGTTCTGCTCTGCTTATACTTTCATGTGTGTTAAAATATGAATAATTAAGTCATGTGCATGTATTGATTTATTTTCTTCAGAATTATAAGCATCCTGTATAACTTCCAAATCACTTAGTTATCTAACCAGTTAGGATCTTTTCAACAAGAAAATAGATAAGGAAATAAAAGTTATGGGGAAAATCTCTGGAATGAGTTTCTATAGAAATGTTTACTTTTCCACTACAACTGGCCTGTGTGTGAAGTGACTGCTGTGAGTGAAGTCAGTAGAGAAGTGAGTCTGGTCCTGGCATGAGTGGAATGCTGTGGTATGTGGTGTTCCATGTTGTGTTTGGTGCAAGAGATAGTTCTGTGTCCACAGTAAAGTGATGAGTGGTGGCAGGAGCAGCAGCAGCAACAGCAGCATGGTGCAGTTAGTAGTTCATGCTGGTGTTTGCAATGAAGTTTTTGATATATGGAAAATAAAAGTAGCAATAGAGCTAAATTCCAGAGTAATGTTATGTTATTCTTCCAGGTGTAGATTGTTTATACATCAATAATGACATTTGGACATTGCAACTTAATAGTAATAATTATGTAGTGTTGAATTAGTGATAATCATTCACATCTGGCCTTTCTTCATCCCACCTGCTCATCATTCTTGTCTGCACTGTATCCTTGTTCTAGTAAAGGGATTCAGTTATGTGTATAGCCATTCCTAGCATACAGTCACATGCCCTGATCCCATTTATACTATAGCACTTATAGTTCCTTTATTCTCTACAGTATTCAACCAATTCTCTTCTGGTTTTCATTTTGCAGTATAATTCTCCCTTCTGGTTTCACACTTGAATACCAAATAAATTAGTTGACTTGGCTGCTAAATTGTGCAATTATACCCTTAATGAAAAACTTTCTTCATAAATTGCATGTCATCTGTTCTTTGATGATGCCAAATACACCCAAAATGTTGATCTGCAGGTCAACATTCATGATTAGGTTATTAAATTAGTAATGATTTGCAGACCATGGGAAGAACTAGTTAAATTCTGATACAGCTCCCCTACATACAAATTCTGATAAAATTAACATTTAGTTGATAAATATATTTTGTATTGGTCTGACTGTTAACTGTGCTGTATAGTTGTGATCTTCATGGCACAATATTATTTTACTAAGAATCATTGCAGATAAGAAATACAACAGATGTTTTACAAGACGAAACTAAATCTTTTAAATTTGTATTTGTTAAAAGAAGCTACTGATGAGGGATGTTGATGGCACAAGAGGGATATAGAAAAGCTGATGCAGATGGCATCATCCTGAGTACAGTGGAGACGCAATACTCGAACATCTAAATAGTCAAATTTTTCAATAGTCGAACGCAAAAGTTCGACTTAATACTAAAAAAAATACCTATTAGTCGAACGTCCGTCTATGTGGCTGTAAACAAAAAAGGTCTCATCCTTCCCGCCACCCCACTGGTCCACCACAGCCAGTTGATCCTTCGCTGTCGTAAGAATAACATTGTCCTGCGCTTTCATCCTTCCCGCTGCCCCACCGGTCCACCACAGCCAGTTGATCCTTTGCTATCATAAGAATAACGTTGTCCTGAGCTTTCTCTCCGGATTTCTCTCTCTCTCTCTCTCTCTCTCTCTCTCTCTCTCTCTCTCTCTCTCTCTCTCTCTCTCTCTCTCTCTCTCTCTCTCTCTCTCTCTCTCTCTCTCTCTTCACTTAGAAGCTTATAATGGCACCGAAGAGGCTTGTTAGTGGTGAGAATAAGCCTACAAGAAAGAATGTAGTGACAACCATCGAAAGGAAAAAGGAGGTTATTGATAAATACAAGAAAAAAGGAAGAATGACCAATCTTGCAGCTGAGTACTGTATGGCTAAATCTACAGTAGCCACAATACTGAAGAAGACAGTTCATTAAAAGAGCTGATGCGGCGATTGGTGTGAAAAGGCAGTTTAAGTGACCTGTGGCAGTAGAAGAAATGGAAAAATTTTTGATTGGATGGCTGGTGATTCTTAGTGCGAAGGCTAGGCTGCTGCATTGTGATCTTATTTCTGATACTATATCTGACTCCAATGATGATTTTAAAGCAAGTAAAGGGTGGTTTGTGAATTTCAAGAAAAGAACGGGAATTCACTCTTGTGACGCACGGCGAGCCCGCAAGTGCTGACAGAGTTGCTGCTGAGTAATTTGTGCCTGAATTTAAGAAATTTGTGGATAAGTAGCACTTAAGCCCACAACAGATCTTTAATTGTGATGAAACTGGCCTTTTTTTTTTTTTTTTTTGGGGGGGGAAAAACCATTAGCTATATAACAAAGGAAGAGAAGTGTTTGCCAGGACACAAGCCCATGAAAGACGGGCCAACCCTGCTTCCGTGTGTCAATGCTAACAGCGATTGCAAAATTAAACCGCTGCTTTTTTCAAAACTTTGGTTTGGCAATGGCTGGAACGAATGACCTGATTTACAGGTATCAATAGTCAAACTTTTTAATACTCGAACAGCCGTTTGGAACTAATCGAGTTCGAGTGTTGAGTCTCCACTGTATTATTTAAAATCGGGTGACGGCCTTTGGTGTTCACTCCTTACTGTTGTCACATCATTGTTTGTCTGGGAGAACAAGAAAGTAGTCTTCACTTGGTTGAGTCGTAATCTGTCCCTTTCTCACAGACTCTAGAGAATTCTGCAAATATTGCTGTTTTCCCAATTCCTATCACCATTAAAAGTTTTGAACTGTCGAGGACTTACACAACTTGAAATAACACTGTGAATGGTGCACAGTGATTTGCACCTTTCAAAAAGATATCCTGAGAAATCTCAGCATATGATCTGTCAAGATTGTTCATAAATTCGTAAACTTTGTGCAACGTTCACCGGCTGTAATACGTAAACATAGTGGTCCCTGGTGACTAGCTGCAGTGGAACATCTTGTGCATGCTGTGTTGTTATGTTGTGGCATCATGAGAGGAAAGCATTCAGTTGTCTACAGATGTACAGGTAAAATCGTTCTTTCAGTAATGATCCACAAAACTAGGTAAATGTAAAGAGATGCCTGTGGTCTGTCTGCCTAAACTGCTTGACTAAAGTGCTTTTGTTACTTGATTTGTCTGTTCTACTTCAACACAATATAAGAGACTGCTGTAATTGCCCCTACATTCCATTTTCAACATTATAACTCAACTATATGAAATGTAAATAATCATTTTGAAGATTTGTGCATCTCTTCACATTTGCTGCATAATATATGTAAGAAAATGGGGCATTTTCAATGGAACTGCAGTTTTAGGTGATTATAGTTGTTGATTATATACATGTATTCCACAATCTATTTCAGTAAAATATTCTTTAATTACTAACTAGTGTGATAGCAGTTATGTTCATAGCATTATGCTTAGGCCAGAGTAGGCAGTAATTTATCATATACTACTGACAAGTGCAGTATTGCCTGGCTACAAAAACACTGGCATAAAAGATGCACCAGTGATTTATGAAGGTAGATGTTTGAAAGAGAAGACCTTGGGGAAAAAGTTTTTGAGTGGGAGCAACCAATGTATAGTGAGTTGTGAAACTAAAATATTGAAGATTACTTACAGAGAGAGCATGGGAACAATATTTGGTGAATGATTATATAATTTTCAGCATTTCAGTTTTGTTAACTTGCAAACCACACTTAAAAAAGGAGAGTATTTTTGTGCAGAAATTTTTAGATCGTATCTTTGTAACTATGCTGTAGATCAAAATTAGTTACTGCTACAAAATTTCATGGCTGCATTAGCTTGTCTTACAGGTAGACAGTAAGCATATATATTTACTGGTTCCATTTGTAGGTTTTGTCTCTACATGTGTGATCAAGAGAGAAACAGTGACTGTTTGCTGATGAAATTAGGTAGGAAATAGCATGAAAGCATCAGGATAAAAGTTCCCGAACACTGCTATTTCATGTGGGTTATTTAATATTTTACTGTTAGTGTTTTGTGTTAGGGTTACTCAGCCTTAAGTGATGGGCTGTGTACTCCTGCATTAGGACATTGGCTGATCGGGACTGGAGATTTACAAGTCATGGTCAGATGATATACCAAGAAATCTTTAGCTATCTGCACTAATGTTGAGAGTAACACTTGTATTCAGACTGGTTTTCAGATGAATTAGAATGAGACGAGGGTCAAGTACCAAGTGCAAATATTTTGTCACCAGCTTGTCTCCTGACATTAAAACTCCTTGCAGACTTCTCCGTGTGAAAGATTTGCAGAGAAAGGTAAGACTACTCAGTAAATATTTTAGGAATTGATATTCTTCAATGAGTAAGAAACTATTGTAGACCTTTGTATTTTCAGGAGGAGGAGGTGGAGGAGATGGTGGAGGAGGAGATGGAGGAGGAAGTGAAATGGGGGGTCTAAAAAGAATCAAGCTGTTTTGATTGAAATGCATAATTATACAGGATTTTCAAGGTGCTTGACGACAAGGAATGTTAATATTGTTTACTTTACCGCTTCAAGTGATGACGTATACGTATACTGTTTGTGTAATTCTGGAATGGCATTACATGGAAATTATTCTGCGACCTGTAAGAAAAAAATTAAGGATTAAGCTGTGTTGATGTTTTTTCATATGAAGTATAAAGATCAAAAGCACAGAATGTGCAAATTATTAGTGATTATTATTTTTATTAATTAATTAATTTATTATTTATTTATTTATTTATTATAATATTTTTTTTTTTTTTTTTCTTATTTTTTTATCATGCATATTGAATGTATGTATTGATTGATGACAAATATTGTGTCTGAAAGACTTAAGTTTGGTGGCGTTGATTTTCTGTAGGGCAAAAAGTTACTGAAATAGTTGGAGACTTACGGCAATTTTGAGGCTGAATGCAGCCACCATTTACTTAGGCAGGAATTACTGAAATAGTTGAAGAGACTTGCGGCAATTTTTAGGCTGAATGCAGCCACCATTTACTTAAGGCAGGAATTGATACAATGTGTGTTAAGAGGCATTGAGCCGTCACCCTCTGAAAACTATTATCAGTTACATTGTGAAAGTATAAAGTATCGTTAAAACTGCTGCACCTTCTCCTGCCTTGATTGCTCATCTTCGTATTAGCAATTATAGAAGAAAAAAAACATAATTTGCATTTTCAATGGACAGTTGCCATTGACTTGACGTCTTTCCACTTTAGCTCATGTTTACCGTAGGTAATCCTAGTCTGGAAAAGAAAAAAAAAAATGCAAGTGAAAGCTATTTAACACACAGAAGACATTTTTACCTTTACAGAGGAAAGGAGAAAGGCAGCCTAGACAGGTAATGTATTTGTGAATGTGGTTATGTGCATATTTGTGTGTGTGTGTGTGTGTGTGTGTGTGCGTGCGTGCGTGTGTGAGAGAGAGAGAGAATTGGTGTATATGCATAAATATATCTTTAACTTTTTAATCATGGGAGTGAATGTTAGTTATGCAACTTAAAAAAAGATCTTGCTTGACTTGATACTCCTATGTACATACAAGCTTCATTAAATGTCAGTACAAGACAGAAGCTTTTAGTTTATTCTGTGTTGTAAGTGTGAGAACTTATATGGGGATTCATAAAGCATTTTATGACCTTGGATTGCTTCATTGAGACATGACCTTACTGAGCATTACCAGATGAAATAGTTGGCTTACATGTCATGTCAGGACAGTGAACTAAAGCACTGAAAGGAAAGAAAGGGTCTCTGCTCAGTGTCCTAAATTATCTCATCCCTTACCTTTGTGACCCCATCATCAGTTTTTATGTAAAAGATTGCAGTGCAGATGCTACATACAAGTGATGCTGTAGTTACTCATTTAATCTGTATGTATTTGCTTTCTTTGTTTGCCAGGATGCTTGAAGAAAACAAAGGAGAGATAAAGGGTCTCAAATCATTTTTTGATTCTCTGAAAATTAAACTGAAAACTAATCTCAATTTGCTTTACTAGACTCATAATTTTTCCTTCCCCCTCCCCTTCAAAACTTCTGGCACCAGATTTATTACAACCTCAAAACTAAACTCTTGAATCATTAAACTCAATGGAATCTTTCCCCTCCCTCTCCCAACCATATCCTGTAAAAAAAAAAAAAAAAAAAAAAATGGTGCCATAGTTTCTCTGCTTCCCTTTACACAGGGCAGCCTCCACCCCCTATTATGCCCCCATCCTTTCTCCTGGTGTAACCTTTTTACTGTTGATTCTGTAACCCCTAAAGACTGGATACCTTAAACAATTATTTTTTTAAATTATTTATTAGATTTGGGAAATTTCACAAAAAGTTTTTTATTCATCAATTAAATGAGCTTGACATTTCTTTATAGATGAAAATGTATTTTTCTGCTAACCAGGCCAAAGCAATATGTAACTGGTGAAAAGGAACCAAGTAGTGCATGAATACCTCTGTTTTTATTTTTGAGTGGATCTCTGGGGATGGGGGTCCATGCCCCCTGTAATCATCATAAACCATCTAACTCTTTCCTTGTACTTGAATGATACTGCCTGGTGTTGAAATGGAGTGGGACATCCTGAGGGATGGTAAAACATGTTAGATTTCTTATTGTACTTCTATTTACACTTTTGAAAAGCACGATACTTCCTGCTTTAAAGGTACCCAGCCTTTACGGGTTATGGCACACAGCACTGCTGATGCATTGATTTTAGGGAAGAATTATATGTTTCAAACTGAAAATGGCCCAAATTGAGGGATTGTGATGAACACGTGTAATTAAAAAATTGTCATACTAGTTTTAGTGAAACCAATCGTGTGTGAGATCCAGTATTGAATTTTGAAGAGAGATGGAATGTGCTATATGAAGTAATACTTGTCTCTTCAGAGCATTAAGGTATTAAATTACACAACATTATGACATGCATATTTTAAATGGCGAAATTCTCAATGCGAGTGTACCAATAACTTGAAGTGCACCTTTGAACATACCTAAGCTGATTGTTTTTTTTTTAGTGATGAAATGTGAAAGTATACCAACTTCTAATGTAAAAGTAATTGATAGTCAACACTTAAAATACTTTTCAGATCAACTGATAAGTCAAAAGGCACATGCTAATGAGGATGTTCTCCTCCCCAGGTAACTTATTACAGAGGCCGCAATGCAGGCTACAGGCGTGGCAACAGGATGGGTTTGGTAACGTGACCGGTGCCACCCAGCCGGTGAAGCAGCTGTAGGGGCTGAACTACCCGGGTGGCATGTGGGGATGAAAAGGGAGCTGGGCCTGGAGGATGCACAGGGTGTAGTCAAAGGAGGCAGTTGGGTTGTTTCCACTGCACCCTGTCAATGCCAGAGAGGTGAGCTAAAGAAGCCAGTTTGGTGGCCCCCATCCCTTCTTAAATAGAACAATACTGAAGTACATACACTACAATCATGTTTGGCATTTTGGCTTCCAAATTCAAGAATGGTAATGAACTGAAGTGAAAGAATACAAGATAAATAATCTTAGCTGAAATGTTTATTAGCATATGCTCATTTCACTTAACCATTATTTTATGTATTTTTTATGTATTGAGATGAGTGAAATAATTGTCATTACTTGAGATCCTTGTACCAAATGTATCTTTGTGCTTTGTTACTATTTGAAATATTGCATTGGCTTTGTTGGGTGGCTGTGTTTAGTGTGAGCCTTTTGTTTCAGGTTGGCTTCCATCGTGGGTGGTTGAGAGGTGCTGTTATCCACACGAGGTCTCCAGCGGGTAGTTGTGTTATTGACCACCTTAGACTTGCTCAAATTCTAATTAATTTTAGTTAATCATATATATATATATATATATATATATATATATATATATATATATATATATATATATATATATATATATATATATATATATATATATATATATATATATATATATATATATATATATATATATATATATATATATATATATATATATATATATATATATATATATATATATATATATATATATATATATATATATATATATATATATATATATATATATATATATATATATATATATATATATATATATATATATATATATATATATATATATATATATATATATATATATATATATATATATATATATATATATATATATATATATATATATATATATATATATATATATATATATATATATATATATATATATATATATATATATATATATATATATATATATATATATATATATATATATATATATATATATATATATATATATATATATATATATATATATATATATATATATATATATATATATATATATATATATATATATATATATATATATATATATATATATATATATATATATATATATATATATATATATATATATATATATATATATATATATATATATATATATATATATATATATATATATATATATATATATATATATATATATATATATATATATATATATATATATATATATATATATATATATATATATATATATATATATATATATATATATATATATATATATATATATATATATATATATATATATATATATATATATATATATATATATATATATATATATATATATATATATATATATATATATATATATATATATATATATATATATATATATATATATATATATATATATATATATATATATATATATATATATATATATATATATATATATATATATATATATATATATATATATATATATATATATATATATATATATATATATATATATATATATATATATATATATATATATATATATATATATATATATATATATATATATATATATATATATATATATATATATATATATATATATATATATATATATATATATATATATATATATATATATATATATATATATATATATATATATATATATATATATATATATATATATATATATATATATATATATATATATATATATATATATATATATATATATATATATATATATATATATATATATATATATATATATATATATATATATATATATATATATATATATATATATATATATATATATATATATATATATATATATATATATATATATATATATATATATATATATATATATATATATATATATATATATATATATATATATATATATATATATATATATATATATATATATATATATATATATATATATATATATATATATATATATATATATATATATATATATATATATATATATATGGGACACATTTTCAAGGGTAACTGTCTTAAGTGGAACATTACTAGCCACTCATTGATACTTATTCAAAAAGAAATTACAAGGTTGAATTGTTAAGATAATTTTCTTATATTTTATAGAAATATATTTTTGTCAGTAATGCAGCTAAAATTTATTTTTTATAAGAATTTTAATAAAAAAGAATATGATGTATTAGCCTGCTACATCCTTAGTCAGTGTGTTGCAACCTTTGATTAGGTTACAGACAATTTTGTGAGCCACTTGACTTGTAATAATGTAGGAATGACATAGTCACAGTCTCTGTAAGCATCATGTAAGGATGCATCAAAACCTTGCCAGATTCTAGTTTCTAATGGAGATCAATTTTTGGTTTTTCATTATCACAAATTTAAGATATTTAGGTGGGTTTATCTGAGTATCCTTTACTACATTCAAATAGACTTAGTTAAACAAGCAGGACTTGTAAAACTAGTGTTGATTGACTACAATAAACTACTCACAGCAGTAAACGAGGCAGAGGCATTAGGAGTAAATACCATGTCTCCCGGTGATTGGCTGATATAGGTCACAAAGAGTTGTTCGTAGGGCGACATAGTTCAGTTGACTCTGTGGATTAACTGTTGAACTTGATCTTGATACTTAGACACTTTAAATCTTGGCTCTGTTGTGAAATAATTGATTTGGTGATTCCATCTAGAAGAGGAAGGACTGATTTTCATACACTTTAGTGGAACGTGGATCAGTACTCTCTCCTCTAGAGGCCAATATGTGAGAGAATCCTAATGAAAACTGATGTATGTTATGTAGACAATTTATCCTGGCTACCTCTTTTAAAGGGGATGTCAACCCAGTATATAGATAGATACATCAATAGATCATAGCAATGTTTGATTAAAATTGTAGTAAACTTGGTATGATTGAAGTCAATGTGAGAGCACAAGTCAAATAACATGTCAGATATCTATATGCATATCTATTTATCTATCTATCTATCTATCTGAAATAAGTGAGTGAAGAGTGTGTATATGGTTGAAAGTGAAGGTCAAATGTGAAAGGAATTGCTGCCAATAAAGTGGCTCATCAGAGTGAAGGAGTGAGGTGACATCCAAGGTTTTGATTTATGTACTGAGGCAAAAGTATGACTTTTCTGCCATGGCCACCATCTTGAGGAAGTTCTGAGGAGGAGGAACAGCAGCAGCTACCTGAATACTCAATACCTCCAATGCTGGGTCTCCCTCAGGGATCTAGTCTCAAGGGCACGGTTGTTTTAGAAATGTCCATCTCTTCCTTTCTCCAGTTATTGCCCATTGCATGGTCAAAGCCTCACTTGTCCCTCCCTCCATAACAGCATTCTTCCTTTCTTGGTGGCAGTAACATATTTATTTACTTTTCTATGATTATCATGTAGAAAATAAATGATCACATGACAGAATTCTCTTTCAATATATAGCTGTTCACAAATTTTAGTTTAGTGGAAAGGAGTATTTCCATGTGATAAATGCAAGAGGGACTCTGTTCCTTTTAACATTCCTTTTACAATACAACAGTAACTGTATTTATTTAACGAGTCCTTCTGTGGCCAGGATATGCTTCCCATCATGGGAAGTATGCAAAACTGTTTATGAATTGCCTAGATATAACTCACTTGAGGATTAGATGTGGAGTGATTCTGATACTATTTTAAAATTATTTTATCCAACATGGCAATGAAGTCTTGTGAGGCTGACATATAGTGAGCTATGATTGTATCATTAAGTTTTGAAGATAATGCCAGTACCAGTCTAAAAGTAGTTATGGTATAACTATGTGGACAATCATATTAATATTTTCAGTTATTTTTATTTAAAAATTCCTGAAAAAGCTAGTCATGATTGTGTTAACTGGAAAGGTGAACGTTTCCTGCACACACGCTTGCTGTGACTGAACACTCCAGTCACCGTAGAAATTTACACACATATTTTACATACTGAAAATTACATGGGAAACTCTAATGACTGAAGTATTTTGGAAATTTTCATGTTACTTAGAAATTAAACTTCCAGCTCCAGACATCAACACCCAGCCAGATCACAGTGTGAGGAGGTTCCTGTTGCAGATAAAAAGTAACATTCCAATGATTCAATCTTAAACATACAAATAACCTTCCATTTCTTTCCATTATAATTTAGTCTTATATGTTTTGAAATCGCCAACAAAATAAATCCATACTTGTGCTTTCTCTTTCTGTGATGCATTGGTTAAGTTTTTGGTTTACAAATTACTATACTGTATCTGGTTATCTTAAGAAGCACAGTATAAAGTACAACACTACCAAAGGCTATTTTGACAATTTAAAAGTTAATTATTACCAAATTATCAAAACTACTTAAGTTACAGTGCAATTACAAGTTATCAAACGAAGCAACAAAATGCAGCTTTCACTATTCTTGGACTGTATGTTATAGAAAGTGAGTCTTTCATGGCCAGTGCAAAATTTATGAAGTTACTTGTTTCACATTAATAACGACCTTTGTATGTGAATAAAAGTATTGGCTGTAGTCCTAAAATGATTTTCACACCACCATATAAAATAACAAAAACAACTATTACTACTCCATCAGTGGGCCAGTGTTCACTACAAGTGTGTGACTCTTCATGTGGATCAGATCAATCTGCAATGTGAGTGACAACCCTGGTAATTTAGTAAAGAGCATCATTTTGCACAAGACGCAATGTTTGCTATTCATTTCCTATGCAACATACCTTCATATGACTTTCTTCTGTTTCTCCACTCGTATGAAAGAACCATCAGTTATAAGTAATTTTATATATATATTAAAGGTGAATCTCTCTATACTATAGAAAGCTTAAGTTCTTTTCATGTTGTACAACTTAGCATTACTGTCAGTTTCTTACCAATGTCTCTGTACACAAACTCTGTTATTACTGATTGTTTGCAGCAAATGATATTCATTGGGATGTTCTGCAGCAGACTGAGTGAAGCGTAATGACTGAAGCAACGTGCAACAAAAAAACACATGCTAGAGTTTCATTCAAAGCAAAATCGTTTCATATGGCACTAATTAAAAACTGCAAAATTTTAAGGTACAGAGAACCATGAAATGCCCTTTTAGATTGACATACTGACCTAAAAAGACCCTCAGAACTAGCCAGTTGGTCCAGAACATACTGTAATTAAAATTAATATATCATGCAGTCACAATTTCACAAACTACAATATATACAAGCCTTTCATGATATTATTGCTGCAATGATTATTTGTGCACTAAAACATACCACTCATTAAGTGACAAGTGCTTTCATTCCCTGACAACTGGTAACTATTATAATACCACAACATATCCCATCCCCAACACACCATTTTCCATGTGTACTCAGGTCAGCACAGGCACATGTTTCAAGTCTTTAAAATCTTAAAATGGCTAAAATCAAGAAACTTAAAAGAAAAAATAGTTAACACTCACTTTCGCAATCCCGTCCTTACCTCCGACAAAAGTTAAAAACCCACACACATCAATAAAACCTAACTAGCCACCCCCTAGGAAAATGTAGATGGCACTTCCTTCTTCCATATTCCATGTAGCCGAGATTTATCATCAAACAAGCTTCGTAACAATATGACCTGGAGGGACAAGAAAAAAATCAGATTACAGCTCTTCTCACCACATGAATGGACATCAGTTGTTAGGGGTGGACATGTCGACAAGAGCAGGTTAAGCTTTGGGTTGAAAAAGAAGATAGAGAAAGTAGGAGGAAACAGAAAAGGAGCTTGATAATTAAACTCAAATTAATATGAAAAAAGTAGACAGACCAGAAATATAGTTTCCCATATCAAAGCACTGAATTCTGGAATAGTTTAAAGGAGGTGGTTACAACTGTTAATGTGAGCAAACTAAAGAAAATTGTACAACCATGGATATAGAGCCAGGACAAATGGGCTTTACCTCAAACCCTGTGCAACACAACTAGGAAAATAAACATCCCTCACCTGAATGAGACCAGTCACCAGCATGACAGTAATGTTGATTATTGACCAGGTAGTCACTTTGGTACAGTTACTTTCGGCCAGGTTGCGATCTCGTGCCTCGTATGCCCTCAGCTGATCCTGTGTGAACCGTGACTTGGTGAGGTGTGCACGGATCCTCCCCATTGCATCCTGGAAGCAAGCAAGGAATGATGTATTTACAGAATCTTAACATTCAAACAGTAATAGATAAAAAGAAAACCTGATACTGACAAAGACAATGGTAGTAACAAGGCTTACAAGAGCAAGATAAATTAATTGAGGCCGTTTCACACCAGATGTGAGATACACCACGCATACGGTGCAAGCTACATGGCTTACAATCGCCTCAGTATATTTCCAATATATGGGACACATACCCACTTCCAAGATCGGTGGGCAGGCAATTTTTCTGGCCATAACTTGGATGACTCATGTCCCCAAGGGACTCCCGCCTTAGTGCTCTCATCTCCAGAGGCTCGCTTCCCGCCTACCGCTGTCCCACACCTCACTGTGATCGCAGTGACCTGACTCCTCAACTCAAGGAACTCTCAGACTGTCTGCTTGTTTGGCTCGTGCCTTGTAGACAGACATAGCTTTCAGTGTGAACATACCCAGAACAAAGTACAGTAGAGCCCTAACTTTCGCGACAACCACTTTCATGATTCTCTGTTTCGCGGTATCTTGTGTCCGGCGATATTTAAACTTCCCGCTCTACCCGGAAGCTGAGCGGCAACTATTTTCCGCCGTCTTGGATGACGTCACGGTGTTTTCGTCACAGTCTACTGCTTACCGCCACTGTGTTCATACCTGTTTTTATGGTCGTGCTACCTTGACTCTTCTGGTTACCTGCTACAGAGGCGAATTCTCACGAACTATGGCCACATGTGTGCCTGGTGGTGTGGGGGTCGCCCCTAGTGATACCAGCAAAGAAAGCAAGAGCCCAGGACCTTCAAAATTAGGAGGGAAAGTTAAAAGGCGTGAGTACAGAGTTGGTGTGAAAAAGCGGCAGTATGATAATGAAATGAAAACTAAAATAATGCAGCAGATTGACCAAGGTGCTAGAAACGTGGAGATTTGTCGTATGTACAATGTCCCCGAATCTACAGTGCGTAGTATGAGGAAGCAGAATAGTGAAATCAAGAAAAATCTGGCTCAAGCAAAGAAATATTTTACCCTTAGTGGTGTGGGGAACCATTCTGGGGGCGAGAGAAGCGTGAAAACTGTTACTGATTATAACAAGGTGATGATAATTTTAGAACATTATCTATTGAGGTGGATAAATCGACAAAATGATGGAGGTGCTAGCGTAACAGGGCCCCAGATTCAGGACCAAGCCCGTGTTCTGTACAATGCTGTAATCAAGAAAATGAATCTTAAAAACCCCCACCCTTCACTGCATCCCGTGGTTGGCTTCATCGTTTTAAGAATAGGGTGAAGGTGAAATATGCTGTTTATCAGGGTGAGGCCCAGTCTGCAGACGAATCTGCTGCCTCTAGCTTCCTGCAGTAGCCCAACAACTGATAAAAGATGGCAACTATTCCTTGGCGCAAATATATAACGCTGATGAAACTGGCGTATACTGGAAAAGATCACCAAAGTCCACGTTTATTTCTGTCTCTGAAAAGCAAGCTCGTGGAGTAAAAATGGCCAAAGACCGATTTACTGCACTGCTAACTGCTAATGCCAATGGAACACACAGAATGAAACCCCTAATTCTGTATCATTCTAAGTGCCCTCGCCCCTACAAAAATGCAAACATGGACAAACTTAAGGGCTACATATGGAGGTCAAATGTCAAGGGGTACATGACCTCTGCTTTATCACTGGACTGGTTTGATAACTGTCAGGCTAACAATTTGGATTTCCGTGTGTTGTTGTTCATGGATAATGCACCAGGGCATGCACGTTTCCTTGTAGGCCGCCATCCATCGGTACAAGTAGTTTTTATGCCCCCAAATACAACATCAAGGATTCAGCCCATGGACCAGGAAGTAATTGCCAACACTAAATTACTGTTTTATCAAGACGTGCACGGGAGAATAAGAAAGGCAACAGACAGTCAGGCGGAACTTCAGGAGCTTCAGGAACTTCAGGACCTTGAAACAGATGATCATGCAACTTCATCACCGTCCTCAGACCGCGAAAGTGACTGTGATGACCTTGTTAGCACCTCTACATCATCTGACACAGTCACAGTAAAACAATTCTGGCGCCAGTTTAACATTCGGCTGGTAGTTGAGGCTTTAGTTAAGGCTTGGGAAACTCTCACAATCGCCACCCTAAAACATGCATGGAAACCACTACTCCCACTGATGATTGCTGCCCAGGGAGACAGGCAGCAGACCGAGCAGTTGTTGGCAGAGACGGTCGAGGTGGTACAGCAGGTTAGAAGCCCAGGGTTTGCCGATGTTACAAGGGAGGAAATGCTGGAGTTAGTCGACTACAACCAAGAAAATAATATTGAAGACCTGCTGGAGGAGGACAACATGGAAGGGGACCACATCGAGCAACCTGAACAACAACAACAACAACTTCAGCAAGATCGTTCACCATCAACCGCCATACTGTCATCATTGTTACTTAACTTTGAGTCCTTGACTGAACAGATACACCCCTTAGCCTTTGAACACAAACAGAAAATCTTGGCTAGCTTAAAAACCATCACTGATACCTTTGGGGAACTTTTAATAAAAAGTTTATGAAGGGCAACAGGCATTAATCACCCGCTACCTCCAAAGGCCAAGGGAAGTGGCAGAGGGTCTTTTGGAAGCAGAAGGGGAAGCTGATGAGGCAGCAGAACCAACGGAAGATGCTGAGCTCGACATGGATGAAGATTTCTCTGGATTTATTCGAGAACAAATGGCAGATGTGGAAAGGCAAGACAGAGTGGAATTGTTACGTCAGAGACTGGAAGAGGAAGAAATGCAGAATGGCGGAGACAGTGTCGGCAGCGGCGGCGGCAGCAGCAGCTGCAGCAGCAGTGGGCCCCAGTAGGGTGGCCACCATAAACATACATAAGTGCTAGCACCTCATACTTGTATATTTGGTAAGTATTACTACATTCATACAGTGCAAGGTGTTTTTATTTGATGTACAATTGTATTTCATAATAGAATGTATTTGTTTGTCAGATTTATATGGAGATATAGGTATTTTATGGATAGCTCCAGAACCGATTATTATTTTTTCCATAAGATCAATGCCCCCTCTTTCGCGATTTTCACTTTCGCGCCGATTTTTTGGCACCAATTAGGCGCGAAAGTTGAGGCTCTAGTGTAAATCAGCCCACCTGCGTGTCTTGCCAAACATTGCATCCGGTGTGAAATGGCCTTTAGCATGGATAGTGAGATTATCCAAGTATTATCATCACAATGGCATTAATTTAGAAAATAATTCAAAGAAAATCTTCACAGGAAATAAAAACATCTGATCGCTCCCACCTTGATATCTTCAATCTTCATCTCATAGATCTCCTCTGCTGTGATGGTTTCCTCCAGACCATCGTCCCAGAGGTCATCATCTTCATCACTCTCGACAGTGATGCCAAAGAAGACAGTCTTGGTGTTGAAGTGGGAGAAGGTGTTGTCCCAGCATATCCGATAGTCACCTTCCTCGCTGATGGTGGTCCTGATGATAGAGAAGCATTTATTTCTTTTATAATTATCCAACTTACCTTAATATTTTCATGAGATCAGATGAGATTTAACTCCATTCTTTAGCTGTGGATACACCGTCCACATGACATATACACCTGTGGTTGCCTTCAGAGCGCCGCAGATCCTGTAGCAGAATTTCCCCGGTTTGTCCTGCCAGGTAGAAGTCTATGTCTAGCTCTCCTTGACCACCATCAATAACCTGTAGGAAAATACTGGTCACAAAAAAATATTGACTCAATACGAAACAAGAAAAAAAAAAAGCTGATTAGGTTAAGTTAGGTCCCAAAAAATAGTCTTGCCCAGCTCTACCAAAATCTGCTGTAAACATTTATCAGTAGTGCCCGTGAAGCAGAGCCTACAAAATTTGGCAACCCACAACCTGGTCTGGCACACACCACCTTTCACCCCACCCTCACACATCCACACTGGCTAATAAATATACACTTCGCAGTTACGTACATGACAAAAACGCAGAAAATCTTGACTTGCATAAGGACACATTAGCACAGATTTACCCCTCACCTGGTACTCCACATCTAGAGTTTCGCCGGCTTTTATCGTCTCGTAGAAGCACTCCTCCGTTCCTGCCTTCACCTCCACCGTCATTTCTCTTTCTATATCTCGGCCACAAGAAGGTTGGAGGAGCAGGAAAAAGGGAAAGATGCTGATGACTAGAATTGTACCTCGGTGACTAGCCATTGTTTACACGTACAGGAGAAGGGAAGTGGGGGAGGGCAGGATGGGAGGCCGAGTGTCAGATACCAGCTAGGACAAGTATAAATTGTATATCTTATTCTTCATATATAATGTTTTACTTGGTCTGACTATTTATATATTTAAATGTTGTGATACAGTAACCAGGATTTTATTATTGCTGATGTTCAATGGATAGATATGGTTATTGGAGAGATGAGGGAGAGTTATGGAAAAGGGAAGAGGGAGAATAACTACATAGGATAAATGTGTTAATTATCCCTATAATACACCTATTGTTGCAATTCATCTAACCTATTTCAATATCTTAAAAGTAAACTATATTATCCATCATTAATATTCATATTTCCAATATAAAATAGGGACAAACACACTGGATGCCGGTGTGAAGGGGCGGAGCAGGTGAAGGGGGGGGGGGGGGGGGAATCGGAAGAGACACGTTGGAAATGTGTCACTGGTACACGTTGCTACAGGGATGTATGATTCAACACATTTGTGAGTTGGTAAAGCAGATATTGTAATATCTGTATCGCAGTCCCGCAGTGTAGGTAAAAATAGGTAAGCCACGTGGGCACACTATCGCCCGATAAAGTCTATAGCTGTTATTTATTTATTTTTTTTTTATTCACTTAGAATCATTTTCCTATTTCCCTATCTGTTTAATGACGAGCTTAATTTTTTAAAATAGGTATACTTATGTAATAGCTTTACTATATGTGATAAGATGAGCGACAATACCACTAACTTATCAGTGCGTAAGGCAAACAACTGTAACACGAATAAGAACATAACAAAATGAAGGAAGCTGCAAGAGGTCATCTGGCCCACACATGGCAGTCTATGTATGAACATGCCTTTTTTTCACCTATCATCTCCATCCATATATTTGTCTAATCTTCTTTTAAAGCTCATTATTGACTCAGCAGCCTCTCTCGATACGGTTCTTTGCTTTTCTTCTTTCATGCATACAAAAGAACTTGTGAACACAAGATAGTAGGCTAACTGCTGTTTGCGCACTTCGGTGAGTTCTAAGTTGAGAAACTCCCTCGATTGTGAATTTTGGAAAGGAATAGTAAATAGCAAAGAAAGGGCATGGGCTGAAGAGGTGCACTAATGTTATTAAAACCGTTTAGATATTACATGCTTTAATGTTACAAGCACGAACACATTAAAGTAGAAATATCTACGTACAAGGACAATGGCATTGCAACGGAACAACATGAACATTTATTAACATATTTACCATTACGAATAAAAATTTGTGATGGAGTTCGATTGTTCATAAATGATTATGGGGGAGTGGGAGGGTCAGAAGGATGGATGAGTTGACAAGTGGTAACTGATAGGAAAGAATGGGGTGGGGAACCAGCGAGGGGAAGGAAGTTCGAGAGGGCCGCTAACCAGAGGGGGGTGAGAGAGCCAGGCACGTGCCACAAGCCACAACTCAGCGATCAATAGGTACGCCACAGAAGGACACGCTTCCTTGCTCCTCAGTCCTCACAACGCCTCTCGCCAGGACAAGATATAGCTTTTCTACCTTGTATTTAGATAACAGATTTCTGTTATAGATTGCCTACACCACGATGTGAGGAGGCGGAGTAGTATGTAACTCTTGAGACTCCTGTGGACACGTGAAGGGCGGAGGTGGGCGTGTGAGTGAGTCGGTAAGCTGAGGATGAGGGCGTGATGGTGCGTGAGGCAACGAAGGGGATAGCGGCGATGACAGAGCACTCCGGTTCTGAGGAGGGTATGTTTTCAATGTGATCACCTTTTCACTGATTGCACCACCGATAGCTGTGATCATAGAGTGGCAGTGTCACGAGCTCGCGCCTCATACATATGCTTCCCCCCCCCCACATGGTGAATGAAGTCTACGGGTTTTATTTGGTCGTTTGAAGAACTGACAGTGAATTCATGCAACAGTTCTTGATAATTTAGAGTTGTTAATCATACCAGCAGGCGGGGCCATTAGTGCTGCGGGGGAGGAGGTCATCAGAGGGCTGCTGGCCACGCTCCGAGAGGACATGAAGAAAGAGGAGAGTGGTGGGGATGAGGTGCTCGCCCTTGACCCCCTCGTGGTGGAGTCTCAGCTCCTCTCCTATCAGCACTCTGCCGCAAGCTTTGTGGTCAAGCTTCAAGGCATGGAAATAATTGTAAGTTTCACTTTAACTGCAACTTTCTTCATTAAAGAATAATTAGATACAAGTAGACAACAACAACAATTATAATATTATTAATGTAATAATAATGATAGTAATAATAATAATAATTACTAATAATGATAATAATAGTAATAATAATAATAGTAATAATAATAATAGTAATAATAGTAATAATAATAATAATAACAACAACAACAACAACAACAACAACAACAACAACAACAACAACATCATCAATAACAACACTAATAATGATAATAATAACAACAATAATAATAATAGTAATAATAATAATAATAATAATAATAATAATAATAATAATAATAGAATCAGAAAGCATTAGCTAAGGAATTACTACTACTACTACTACTACTACTACTACTACTACTACTACTACTACTACTACTTGGTTGATATGACATCACTAGCTGGTAATACAATTTTTGTGTTACTTGATTTTGCACTAAGACATTGACCCTGACAGTACACTCAAAACAACCTTGTCCTATAGTGTGCTTCATTATTATTTTTTTTTTCTTCTTACAAGATGATATGAATTAGATATTCCTTCCTTCATAAATAGTTCTTACTCAATGCACAAAAAAAAATCACCATGTACCATAATAAACAACATTGGCAGGCCACAAAATATAGTGATATCTACGCAAGTGTAACCACTAACTCAATGGATGCCATTTATTGAAAACAAAACAATATGCATATTTAAGAAATACAATTTGTCTTAGAGCATATGGCCAGAGAATGCTGAGTTTTTATTTGATTTGCAGGGATTGTCAGAGTTCATCATTGAGGATGTGTGTGTGAATGTCCAAACTCTGGCCGTGACAATCAACCTGCGCTATGACTCCCTGTTGCTTGATGGGGAGTACGACATCTCAGGCAAACTGGTCAAGGTCATCCCCCTCTCCACTCGAGGGCCTTTCACAGTCACTGCCTCCAATGCAAGGGTAAGCACTGCCTAAGTAATCATTAGTTGATATATAATGGATTGTTTTTTACATTGATTGCAGCAAATGGTAATAGTAACAAGTTCGATCTTGTCCTTCAGATAACTTTGTGGGTGAAGTTGAAGACATGCCGGGGACGCCTGGAGGTAGGCCAGCTGAGGAGTGAGTTGGTGGTGGGAGATGTGCACCTCGACCTCTCCCACATGACTGGTGGGTCACTAGTCAGCAAGTACGTAAGTTCCCACTTGGCAAATCAGATCAGGACTCACTGGCAGCAGCATGAACCAGAGCTGAGCATGGTCTTGAAAAAGCATCTTAATGATGAACTGAAGAACGTCAGCTTAATGTCCCTCCAGCTTCTGCAGTCAACTGACAAGTACATGAGGCGTGGTTCCCTCTATTAGAGGGTCTACTTTCCTCCTTCTCTGTGGCTTATGGTAGTGAGTGTGTATAGAGCAGATGATGGCCCTCATGATTATTGGTTTCAGTGTTCCTCCAGTGTATTGATGTATTGTAGATTGATATGCCACACATTCACTTGCATCTTACATCTGTGTAGTAAAGTTCCTTGCAAAAATAAAGTAAAAAAAGGAGATGACTTACTGAAAACAAATACATTCTTACACTGGTGGTAAATCAAATCCCTTTCAGAAAAGCATGAGGATGAAATATTTTGCTCTGGGTCATCAGTATTAATTGGAAGGAATGCTTTTTAACAGGGACCATAATACATTACATATTTTTTGCCCCTTGGTGCTGATGAGTAAGTTAAGCTGTTTGTCAAAAAAGAGTGCAAGACAAATTTTTACATTCCATTTTTTACAGCAATGTTGAATATCCTGCATCTCAGAATCTTCAACGATTATATTTATAGTATTTCATGACAACATAGCTTTGAACAAAAAAGTATAGCATTACAAACTTAACACAATTTGTTGGTATTTTTATATCAACATGCCTGCATCTATGTAGAATATTATACTTCAGGAAGCTCAGTGTGCAGATTTGGCTTGCTGTCATTGAGTGTCAGATTCCCAAAGGTGTGTAGGTATGAGAACGAAAGCCTTGTGGGTTCCTATGTGGTGGCTTGGTGGTGTCGCATACAAGGCTGGCAGCTGCGATGGTGTTCGTTGTTGTTCAAGATGGGTTCATTAACCTAAGTGTTGAGTTTGCAAAATTTTATAAAAGTTACTTGTTAGATAATTTTATATGACTATTTACATATCCTATAAATTGCCAAATGTTAATGAATTTCTTTAAGGCTATGCAGGATAAGAAACTGTTAAGTACACAAGTGCAAACAGTATTATAAACCTCACAATCAATTTGTAATGTTGCATTTAGAAATAACAAACTGTTAATTACATGCAAATACATACTGCCTTTACGAAATGTATAATTTTGCAGTCATATTTTTTCTATTTAATGCATATTGCTCAAAATATTTGCACAAGGTGGTAGCACATAAAATTCTAGATGTCTGACAAATGCTGGACCAGCACATTTGTTGAATATACATATAATGGTGTTTAGTGCTTTTGAACAAATTAGTATGCAGGCAAACAGTGACTAATGGGCACTCAGATCACAAATTTTAAGTTATGATTATTTTTACCCTTTGTCTTGAATTAAGAACGCAAAATTCATCCTTACAGAGATTACCTTTTTATTTCAACAATTTGAAAAATAAATGTGCATAAATTTCACACTTTGATGAAAAAATTTCTTTGGGGGCAACTTCTCATGGTATGGCAATGAAATTGCCTTCTTTGTATAAACTCTTCTTTGTGAAATTCCAGTATCACATCAGAATACATTATCTCTCAATACTATGTAATATGTTTGCATGTTTGTGGCATAAAATGTCACAAGTGTATGATGTACAGTATCCTTCTTGTGTTTTATGAATGTATCTCGTCTAATATAATATAAGTCTGGGGAAAATAAATTCCCCAATTTATTATTTTTGAAATTTACACAAATTTTTAGAAATGTATAGAGGTTCATCGGGATATATAAAGCCACCTGTATCATTATCTGTTGGAAATCAAGTTTTAGTTAGAATTTTAATCCATTAAAAGTAAGTCAAGTGTTTAAGAACAATGGCTGCTTTCAAAACTCATTTTATGGTCGAAGCTTTACACTTTAATTTGATTTTATTCTCAATATACTGTCTTGCATAAAGAAACTCATCTTGGAATGCTCTTATGGATTAGGTTTGCTGAGAAGCACAACATATCACTTACTATTTCACTTGCTTATCAATTCCATGTAATACATCTGTTAGATAAATGTCTTTATATTGAACTAAAAATGTTATAGAAAAATATTGTGCCATGGCCTAATGGCACACTGTATATGAATATAATTACATATTCATTCCAGTATTTAAATGCATACAGTAATATATTCCAGGTGAAAAGAATTGATAAGTTAGTGTTGGTCTCTGTGTGATAATAACCTAGTGTAATTAAATAGACCATATTAGTTAGACATTTCATGAGGTCAGAGCATCTTTAATGTCTGCTGCTACTGCCACCTAGAGTGGCGTGAGGCCCCACACAAGTGCCACGAACCAGTCCATCAGTAGAGTCTAGGGCCGGCACTGGTGCGGGGTCGCACGTCAAGGGCCTGATAGACTCAGTAGTAGTGAAGTATGTAGTATGTACTGATGGCTCCTCCATTGGTGTGAAATGTGTATACGTATATAAGTCTTGAACGTTTGTAACATTTTAATGACTCAGATTTGTAAGTGCCACCAGGGTATTATTGTTATGTGAAATAATATTTTATTGAGTTGACAGGAAAATAAGTACGCAAACAAAGAAATTATATTGTGATAACTGACAATCCATTGAACATTCTACAAGGGACTTTGAGCAAATGCAAACACTGTCCCATTGCAGCTATATAACTTTGTGATGACCAGTTTCTCACAATATATGATGGAATGTAGATCTTTCCATGTAAGAATTTTTAAAAATTCATACCATATCAAACCAAAACAGTAAAATACTAATTATAATTCAGAACTTCTCTTTTCGCATGGCCGTACAGAATATTTCTCCACTTATAGAAGAAAACATCAGTGCAAGGCAGTATTGATAAAATCAAATCATCAGATATTCCAGATAGTAAAGATTGCCTTGATTGCAACATTTATCACATTATGATATGATGTCATTTTTATTCATTTTATATCAATATGTGGTGTATCAGATCAAGAAATATCTAGCACAACATAACCTTGTAAGATGCTCATTAGGATGACATAATCTTGCCATTGATGGAACACACAACTATAACTAGCAAGATTAATTTTGAAACTGTTATGATTTAACAACAAAAATCAGGTGTCATTTATTCATCCTAAGCTAGTAAATGATTGCATCTGTTGTTCCCTCTCAGACACTGCAATTCCAGGATGCTCCCACACAAGGCTGGTCTGGTCTGCCATCAGGCTGAGGGTTGCTCCAAGCCCCTCACATCAACACAGTGCCTTTGCTGGGAGTGGTCACACATGCCACATTGCCATGTGTTCTCACTACCAAATTTACAACTGTTGTCAGTATTTAACTCAGTAATAATCTATTCAATACCTGGAAGTAAATTACACTGCATTTCCAGTCAAGTATCTTGACTGGAAATAACAGAGAACTTTAAGATAACATTTTTTACCAAGAAATATACAAGAATCATATATGTAGTTACTGGTTAAGTGCACAAAGCACTGTAGTGACACTCTGGATGTGAATCTGTGTACAGTAGAAGCCCAGTGATCCACCCCCAGGCTTGTTGGTGATCATGAAACACCAAGAAATCAAGTTACCTCAACAGAAAGTCTCAAAGTGGTGTCTACATATCAGTGGTGTGCACCACCTTGGTAGCGTTCCTGCTACTGAAGCATGACCTCCATTGTTTGCCCAGTACATTGTGGAGTAATGTAAACATGCAAAGATCCAATCAGGTTTAAAAGTGAGTTGATGCAGTACTGACTGGGAATTTTGCTCGCAGTAATTATGCCAAAAATGTTTGCTCATTCACACATGCATGGATTTGAGCTAATTTAATTTCTCTGTTAACATAATTGTCTTATCTAATTTTGTCAGTGACTGAATGACTAAAGAAATGGATTATGCAAACAAGAGATTACTGGGCAACTACTGTATCAAGACACTTCACAAAAAGATTATTACATAAATATATATGGTCTTAACAGCATAATTCTTCAGTGTTATAATTGCAAGATGAAGCACTTCAATTTTTCATAAGGTTCTTATATTATAATCTTGCTACATAATCATCCTATGAATCTGATCACACTCGTATCCAAGAATGACACATCCACTGAGAGGGTGTGACATACACATTGTTTTGAAAGCATCTTTGGCTTGACTATTGCATTCATTGCACTTTTATTATCTAGTCCTTTCATTATCATGGGGCTTAAGGCTCCCCTACCACTTGATTGCCAAAATCTTTACAGAACATGTGCAGATATGTACAAGAAAAAAAAAATAGCTTGATATTCACTGATATATTAAATAGCACTCACTGCCTTGTGATTATATCCATGAAAATCATACAACAATAACTCAACATTTTTAATGAATTGCTGTGTGGAGTCTTCATCTCAACACTTGTACTCTTGAGTGACACATCTGCATAAAAGGATCAGCTAAGGTGCTTTTCATGTCAGCTTTCATAACTTTATTATATTTTTTATGACAACATAACCACAATATTGCACTGTGGTCACTTTCATACTTGATCCATTCATATATAACAAAAACTCTGTCAGTATTATATCAACTATTTCTTGATTAAAGAAACTAACAATAAATACATTAGTAATATTAAAAGCTAAATTCTACCAAAGAGGCATTTGCTTCAGCAAGTTAAATCAAACAACGACAATTTGCCAAAAAATAATTAACGTGAACAAATATGTTAGAAACCAAAACAATAAATGTACCCATTATAGGAGCTCCACTGTCTTGCGATGACTCATGGGTGTGGTGTTCACCTGCCATCCAGCAGGGGTGCACCACAGCACCTCACTACCCCACTGACTCATGCATATTTCAGAATACTATTAAACTCAACTTATAAACATACTGACAGAGAACCATGGAAGTACAAGTTCACCTGAACAATATCAGATTAAGTATCCCAGAAAGACCTTTTTTTTTTTCTTTTATATATATATATATATATATATATATATATATATATATATATATATATATATATATATATATATATATTTACCAAATGGAAAATGTTCTTAAATGTTGACACATTCAAGCCAAATGGCTGAAAGTATTACCATTCCTTTTTGGGTGTTTATGTATCTCATAAAAATCAAAACAGTTGCTGAAAATGTCTCATGTGAATGGCCATGTTTTTGGTGTACAGCTCATGCATACAAAGTACTTACCGTCTGTTGGAACCAAGTGATACATGTCTCTACCTGTGGTGTTTGCTGTTTCTGCAGATCTCCCCTCTGTATCAAATGAATCCACATGAATTAGTGGAATGTGTCAGTTCCTGCTTTTCCTTGACAGTAACTCTTTTAATGTAAGGTTCAGTTTCAGGCTCTTACATGGTCTTGCTGGGGCTGAGTGACTCCACCCCAACATGCAGAAAACATATGCAATGTGCTGCACTGGATAGCTTGTTTATTGATAAAGCTATTCCAGTCTTCCCTTGAATCAGTATTATCATGGATGCCAATGACAGAGACCCATAACCCTCCTGCACATTCAGCTCTAAAGAATGTACAAGTACATAATGTGTATCTTTTATGAATGGTGAGGCAGCTGTGCTTCATGGCATGCCTGGTGTAGCAGTGCCAGTTACTGTTCAGGTGGTTACTGCCCCTCACAGCAAGATGGTAGGGGAGCACCAGCTGCCACTTTTCAACATGTGATATGTGTACCCTTTCCTTTTACATTACTTTCCACTTGAATAAAAACTTAATTCTCCCTCTGTGTCCTGTTCCTCTTCATAGTTTGTCCTGATGAAGTGTAATATTCAAGATATTAAATAACAATGAGGAAAACAATCAGTTATCAGGAGTCTCACAGTCAAATAAAGTTTGGAAATAAATGTAAAGTTTTGTGCAGAATAAAAACCAACACTTGGCAATGGCAGATTCTTGTACATACATACATACATTTTGTGGTTACAAAAGAATTCCTTATTATATTCTTCATTAAAGGTCCATCTTTAATCACATACATGTCAAAAATATTGGTGTCTATAAATTATCTCTACCAAGTAAGACAGGAGGTAGATCCTCACAGGGGGCCCTGAGTCACTGGGCAGTGATTCAATGTAATCTTCTTCAGTGAGTCACTTAATCTTTAGTCACCAGTTAATTCATATGAAGATTTTTATATAATAAGGCATGATGAACATGAGTATTACTATAAATATTACTTATGAGAATTAACAACAACACATGTACAGTACCATATATTTCTGCCTTTAAGGATAGGATGGCTTTCCCCAAGAAAGCACATAAGAGCTTTCAGATACATTTCCTTACACCAAGGAGATTAGACTTGCCTTTCTAGATCCACATGCCTTTTAAGACACAAGAGATATAGTACATGATAATACATGATTAATATGTACAGAACATAATGAAATTATCAATATCTTGAAGGTAAAAATAGTAGAAGAATCTATTAAAACACAAATAAACATCCAATATACACACTGCTACACAGTCTCACAACAATATAGTTATAAAAGGTTTACCTCACACACTCAAAATACATGGTTTCCTGCACCATGCCATCAGCACCAGAGTTGGTACAAGTTCCAAGATCAATGGCAGATCAACGGTGGTATATAGCACTAAATCTTTAATAATTTTGGTTCCTACGATACATGCTATAAAAATATATATCATTTATAATATAAACCTCACTAAATATACCTAAGTTACATAAACTTTCCATAGATTTACTCTGCTTTATAATTCTCTACTTCACTGCCTTAAGAGTACTATCATCTTCCATTGTTCTAGTATGAGTCTACATAAAATATCTCATGAATAAAAGCAAATAATGAAGCATGTATCCACTTAAAGATTCTAGATTTCTTAAGAATAATTCTCTAGGAACCTTAATCTCGCATCTCCGACAGTATTTCTCTGTG
The DNA here is from genome assembly GCF_017591435.1 of Portunus trituberculatus. Taxonomy (NCBI): domain Eukaryota; kingdom Metazoa; phylum Arthropoda; class Malacostraca; order Decapoda; family Portunidae; genus Portunus; species Portunus trituberculatus. The sequence continues at coordinate 6,799,586 of NC_059277.1, forward strand.
ACCAAAACACTGAGAGACTCCTGAGGTGTTCAATGGGAGAGTGAAGAGCTCAAGACTGTGACCAGACGAGTGGCAGCTAGGACTGCCGCACTCACACAAACAGGAAGGGCTACTTAGGCACAGGATTATTAATCTTAGGATAGAGTTAGGGTCAAAGGTCCCAACATGCCACAACTTCCCACTGTATTAAGTGTTTTCCTGACAGTCTCCATACACATCCTGACAAGTGTTTGATTCTAAAGAGGTCAGAGGACTAATACTTTTTGGAAAATACCTAACACAGTAAAAGGGAGTGCGGCAGGTTAGCTCAACTTTTAACCATTACTGCACCAGCACCTTCCATAAAGAGTGTCCCATAAATTAAATGTGAAAGGACAACACACACACACACTAAAGATACTGTTTACACCCACAAGTTGGCAATAAGACTGACTGTGCTCTTACGATGTTACACTGTGCATCAACCTACTACTACTACAACAAATTCAACTGACTACTGTACTCTCTTCTTCACTACAAACAGTCTTCACCCAGATTAAATCAGCCCTATAAAAGCTCATCAGCCTTCCCTTGCATAATGTTGTAGTAGTTGCGGTCTGGAAACCGGTCTAGTTCAATGTACTCCACCTCTGTCATAACGAGCCCCTCCAGGGTGTGCACCAGCTCAGTGAAGCACGGCCGCTCCATGGGGTCCTTGTCCCAGCAGTAGTACATGATATTGTAGATCTGCCAAGGTAAAATCATAATTATTACATCCCTGTCATCTGGATTTGCTGTAGTACCCGATAAATTTGTCTTTTAATGGTCCCTAATGACTCAGCTCTGGCTTACCTCCCGGCGACAGTGATCAGGTTTCTCCATACGGTAACCATCCCGCACCTTTCTCATGACCTCGTTGGCGCCCATCCCTGGGTAGGGCGTTGAACCTGCCATGACAACAGTGTAATTACTATGCTAACTTAGCTAGCATGGAAAAGCAATTATATTCTTTACATTTGTCTACAACTTTCTCAGTTAGAATCTAGCTTAATTGGAGTTATCACCCATATATGTACGCATGTGTGCAAACACACACACACACACTACTAACAGCCTTATACTACAGTGTCTTAGCTGAATAAGCAGCAAGGAGTAATGCTGTAATAGTACATACCCAGGGTAACAATTTCCCATAAAAGGACACCAAAGCTCCAAACATCAGACTTTGCAGAGAAAATATTGTCAAAGAGTGACTCAGGAGCCATCCATCTGTGAAATAAGATGTACAAAATACAAATACACGAAAGACCCAATAATTATCTATATCAACTCATGTAACAAGTTATGTGTACATTTTCTGCTTGATACCTTGCTTCTACGTATCTCAACAACTGTTGTACCTTCTTGTACATCACATTCTCTAGAAACCAATTAAGAGAAGAATTTTCTTGGTTCTTGTACCATGTTGGTTGCAGTATAAGGTGTAGATCACTTACCAAAGTAGATTCATGACATGTAGATCACAATGTAATTTTAGATATTTTTATATGGAATACGGGAAAGAGGACTTGTCTTGACGACACTGACCTGACAGGCAGCCGGCCGTCACTCTTTCTCTCATAGATCCGGTTGTTAGCCACGTCCCTAGCAAGGCCAAAGTCTGCCACCTTGCACACCTTATCCTCCCCAAGCAGCACATTTCTTGTTGCTAAATCCCTATGTACAATCTGGAAAAAGATTCACATTCATGTATACGTACATCTAAATCACTGAGAAAAATCCTTAGCTTAAGATAATATAAAGTAGTATCTATTTCAGAGTTCTTAAATAAAACAGGCTGAACACCCAAGAGAAGCATCAAGACTCACCCCATTCCTACACAGGAACTCCATCCCTCTGGCTGTCTGGTAGGCAAAGAGAATCAAGTCCTTTGGCGTGATAGAGGAGGAAGAGCCATGCAGGTTGTTGTAAGAGGTGTCCGCACGGGAGGACCTTAAGTGACTTTGTAGCTTCCCGATGATCATATATTCTAGCACAATGAACAGCGGGTCTGAGGCAGTGGAGACTTGAGATTAACCTCATGGAGGGCAGGAGCTGCTTTTCATTCAGGTACCAATATATTACTTTATTCTTAGGTCAACTATGTTCCCTCAAATCACCCTGTTCTTTTATATACATTTAATCCCTTTAGTTTTTATCTTTATCTTGAAAAGCAAACGTACATAATAAGCAATCTTTCACTAAGAACCCTTTTGAGAATGAACATCAAATTTCAACATAGTAATAAAACTTGTAACAATGCTTACTAGCAAACTGAAAAGGTAAGGAATATCTAGGGTGGCGAAGAGGATAAGGTGGTGAGCGTGGGATCAGGCAGACATCCACGCATAGGTTCAAATCCCACCATGTACAACCTTAAAAACTTGCCAATTGATGCATTCTTTGCCAGAACAGTTATGTCCTGCATGTCTCACCTTTCTCAGTGCAGCAAGCCAACATGGACAGGACGTTGGGATGCTGACCGAGGCTTTTCAGCACTTTCAACTCCTGCACCAAGTCTTTCCTCTCCCGCTCCCCAGCAGATTCCTTCAGGGTTTTCACGGCCACCAACATGGTCTTCTCACCCTTCAGCCCTGTGGCCTCACACTTCCATACCTGCAGTGGTGAAGGGCAAAGTAAGTGGTGGTATGACAAAAAGTTATATCTACTATTCTGACTGATAATCTCCTCAGTTTTTGTTTCATACTTGCACTGTCAGATTTGGTAATGAAATGAGGAATTACTCAGACAATCTCCATGTGTTATATTTTTATTCTTATTTGCAAGGTCAGGTTAAGTAATGCTATAAGGTATTATTAAGAAAATTTCCATTTCTTCAGATTTTGACTCTTACTTGCACTGCTAAGAATGATAATGGAATAAGGTATTACTGCTAGTAAGCACCACCCACCTGGCCAAAGCATCCCTCGCCCAGGATACCCATGAACTTGAGACGGTGACGTGGAAACTCCCACATGTCTGAAGAGGATGGTGCAACGGTCGTACTTTTCCGCTTCTGAGGGGCATGTAATAACAGAATATTGAGAAACAGACATGGATGGAAATTACTATTATGCTTGAATTCAGGTGAAACATATTTACTCTATACAATAATAAGATAAAGAACTTCTAATCTAAATATATGAGGGAGAGAATCACTACAAGAAGCAATGAAAAAAAATTACTAGTAAAGTGTTCACCTCTTTACTGTTCCTGAAGGAGTCCTCATAGGTGTTGCTGGAGGCTCGGCGCCACCATCGTGCTGCCAGACCCACAATGCTTCCCTGCTGCTGTGACTCACTATCTCTTTGCTCCTCAGGCTCCACGGCAGCTGCAGCTTCCTTCTCCTTGTCATACATAACTGCACTCTTCTGTGAGATGAAAACTGGATTAGCAATTGTAAAAGTGTAGAGAAGTAAGAAGTTATTAAGCATATTCAATATGTGTACACGATTAATTTCATATATCAGCTGTCAGCCAACACTTCACCTTAGACCTTGCAGCCACCAGTCTGCGGTGCCTATTCCAGCACCACAGGATGCCCCCAACCACAAGCACCAGCCCCACCACTAACAGAATAGTGATGACTGTCAGGCTGCCTCCTGCCTGTCCTGCAGATGGGGCCTCTGTACTGCTGGTTACTGCCACTCCTCTTTCTCCCCCGACCACTTGGAGGTCCAGTTGATTTACTTGATTTGGTCTGGTGCTTGGAATATGGTGGGATGCAAGCACAAGTAGCTGTACTTCCTCCTCAGCACTGCCTTGTGGACTAGTGGCAATCACCTTCACAATGAAGGATCCAACCTGAAAAATCCAAGGAGTATCAGTAAAATGTGTTTTCCCTTCATGATAGTAAGATTCATTGACCACAAGTAAACTAATTCCATCACTTTCAAGTTTCAGACTACTCCAAATGTGCTGCTGATCAGAGCCCTGAGCACATAGCAAGAGGTCACACCTTCTCAACAGTTGGTGATTTGGCCAAGGTGATGCGTCCTGTCTTCTTGTTGATCTGTAAGAGCTCAGTTGGGTCAACAAGATCCAAGATGTAACCGTTCTGTGCAAAGTCATACACATGCACTGTGTTAACAAGGCTGCCCACTGGTGCACCCTCCCTCACATGCCACTTCTTTTCAACTGACAGAAAGGGTACAGCTGTTGTGATGGGAAAGAGAGAGACCAGTCAATCAGTTACATATCAAGTGACATAATCAGTGTATATATCCAACTCATTTGTAATTGCATTGGCTTCTCAAACAATTTCAGCTACATATTAGAACACAATAACATTCAGATTTCACCATCCAGTCTCAGCGTGCAACAAACACGAGGTCTCCCACTTACGCATGATGTCTGCTGGTGTCTGGATGTGGGGGAAGTTGCCACCTGGAAATCCATGTGGCTGCTCCCCCCTGAAGCCTGGAGGACCTTCAAAGCCTCTAGGGCCTTCATGCCGCTCCCCCTGCCTAGCTACCTGCACCCTCACCACCACCACAGGGTTAAATTTACCGTCCACCAGCTTCACACGCAGCATGAAGTCCCTCCTCTTCTCTGTGGGCTTCAACTGCAATGTTAAGGATATTAGAATTATTATTCCCATCATTTGGTGCCTTCTCTCTTTCTTAAGCTACATTCAGTATTTCAGCAGTTATGATGTGTGGAGCTTCAAGGATGCCCACTGCAGCACTTTCTGCAATCTATAATAAAATGCAGTTTTCCTCTCTCTCTCTCTCTCTCTCTCTCTCTCTCTCTCTCTCTCTCTCTCTCTCTCTCTCTCTCTCTCTCTTTCTCTTCTATGACCATTTTTAGCTTATATGTGTGTGCACTATGAAAGATTACTATGGAAGTTAGAGGAGAAGGGTGGCTTAAAAGGAAGCACATTGAGATGGATGAAAAATTACTAGAAAGGGAGAGAAATAAGGACGATAGTTAAAGATATGAAGTCCAAGTGGAGAACAGTAGAGAGCGGAGTGCCACGGGGGTCAGTATTGGCACCAATATTTATTCTTGTATACATAAACGACATGCCAGGAGTGAACAACTACATAAATCTGTTTGCGGACGATGCGAAACTGTGCAGAGTCATTAAACAAAAAGAGGATTGTGAAATACTACAGGAAGACTTAAACAAGATCTGGAAATGGAGTAAAAAATGGGAGTTGGAATTCAATGTGGACAAAAGCCATGTCATGGAAATGGGAAAAAGTGAAAGACGACCAGTGGGAATCTATAAGATGGGAGATGGAGTAGAACTAGAAAAAGTAAAAAAGGAAAAGGACTTGGGAGTGACAATGGAAGAAAACAATCAACCGGTAAGCCATATTGATAGAATTTTCAGAGAGACGTATAATTTGCTAAGGAATATTGGATTAGCATTTCACTATATGGACAAAGAAATGATGAAGAAATTGATAAGTACTAAAATAAGACCTAGACTGGAATATGCAGGAGTTGTGTGGACCCCCATAAAAGAAACACATAAGGAAATATGAGAGACTGCAAAAAATGGCAACAAGAATGGTTCCAGAATTTAAAGGGATGACATATGAGGAGAGACTAAAAGCTATGGATCTACCAACCCTGGAACAGAGAAGAGAGAGAGGGGATCTGATACAAGTTTATAAATTGATTAACGGAATGGATCAAGTGGATAATGAGAAACTAATCCTCAGAGAAGAATATGTGACATTAGAAGCACAAGATCGCATAGTAAGAAACTGAGGAAGGGAAGATGTCTGAGAGATGTTAAAAATTTAGTTTCCATAAAGATGTGTTGAGACTTGGAACAGTTTGAGTGAGGAAATGGTGTCAGCAAAGAGTGTACATAGTTTTATAGAAAAATTGGATAAGTGTAGATATGGAGATGGGGCCACATGAGCATAAAGCCCTGTAAAACTACAACTAGGTAAATACAACTAGGTAAATACACACAATATTATATTATATTATATTACATATATATATATATATATATATATATATATATATATATATATATATATATATATATATATATATATATATATATAACAGAAGTAATAATAATAATAATATCATTATTACTATTGTTGTTATCATTAATATCTAATATTATTAACAACAACAACAACAACAACAACATTACCCAGCTGTAAAAGAAATGGCAAGCAAGTAAACACCAAACATATTAAACAATCTGCTTGACATCTTTACTAAGTGGGAGTTTTGCTAAGCTTGCCAACTTACATAACTGCACCGGGCGACCTTAACCTCACAGGGGACGCACAAACCAAACGGTACATAAAAACCTGTATGAGTGCAAGCCTATACCTACACCGTACTCACCAAATCACTCAGGTTCTTGGCGACTACAACTCTCCGTTGGTCATCCACCACGAAGTACGTGTGTATTGTTTCGCCTTCCATGTTAGGCTGGAGCAGGAAGGTGACAGTGTTATTTTTTTCATTGAAGGTTATCAGACGGGTGACCACTGTCCCAATAGCATCGTCTTCCGACACAAACCAGTCCTTCTCTGACTTCAAGCCCGGCGGAATGTTGTTCCCTCGTGCCTCTGTGTGGTTAAGGGAAGGAGCTGGGTTATTATGTAGTACTACTTGCGATGCGGCGTGGATCCAAGGTTTATGTCTTTATGAGTGGGAGAGCGTTTTTTTTTTTTTTTTTTTTTTTTTTTTTTTTACCATGTGGGCTTTTCACGGAAATTTATGGGCTAAAGGGGATACTTTTAGGGGTACCTCCTATCTCAAAGCCCACCCGCTAGGAAACCGTTGCCCCGAGTGAGGAAGCCCAACCTACACTCGGACCGTGGACAGGATTCGAACCCGTGCGCTAGAAGACCCCTCGGACCCCAAAGCGCACATGGTTCCACTGTACCACGGCGGCCCCAGGGACTCTGCTATTTGCATAATCGTCAGAGAGAGAGAGAGAGAGAGAGAGAGAGAGAGAATAAATATGTGGATCAAAAAGTAATTATCTCTGGCATTTAGAAAGAACAGAGCATCTCAAATACGATGCCTCTATGTATAGTGCAAGGAGGAAGTGGGGCAAGGGAAGAAAATGAGGAAGAGCAGTAATTTTCCTTGTGGCGGAAATGACGACCGTTAGTTGATGATACTCGCTCTTCGTAACGGAGAGCGGCAAAAACCTGTTACTCCTCAGTGCTAACAGGTTTGCGGTTCGTCAAGACATGGAGGAATGATTTGAGGCTTGCCACTGAGCTGACGAACGCTTCACTCCCTTCCGTATGTGATAACATTTCCCGTACTTCATAATCTTTCCTTTTAGCGTTTTCCTTTGATATCAGAAACTGAGACTACAAATCTCTATGGCTTTTCAATGACTATTCTGACCTGAGATGCTAGCAGTGCATTCACTTTTCCACCTAATGACATCTCCCATGCTTCATATGATCATTTCCTCTTGTGTGTCCCATGATATCATAAGTTGATTACACTGCAGTTGCCCAGAGTACTAATGCATTCTGCAAATGTCTGTGTCTATGTCCTGTAAATGATTTTAAACGAGCTGCTGAGCATCCCGGCTACTTTCGCTTCCCTCCCTATAGATAACATCTCAACGTTTGCTGCACTTCCTGCTTCCCGCGTTTTCCTTTGCCATCAAGAATTTAAATAATGTGTCTAAAGTAATGATATATTCTACAGATCATCTCTGTGATCTTGGAAAGATATTAAATAATCTACAAATAATCAATATAATCTTTGAATATAGTCATGAGAGAACGTCTCAAAACACTGGGCTGAAAATGCATGTAAGCAGTCAGTCACCACGCAATGGGTTACTGTACTGAGGAAGGCTGAACAATGAGTATCATGTTTGTTCCCGGTGAGGTGAAGGAAGTGATTCAAGATATTACTATTGGGCATCAGATATTCTAGTAACGCACTACTGAAGACGAGAGCTGCATGTCACTGCATTTAAACGTTCTTTTCCCCTTTTACTGTTCGTCCTAGAGATTTTTCCCCTATGTATCTCTGTTCATCAGGAGCGTGATGCATAAACGTACGTAGTAACTTCAACTACCTTTTTTGTTATTACTTATATTTTTGTTACTGCAATCTCAAACACTTTGTGTCTTATCTTTACAGCTCCAGTGGAAGTAGTTAGGATTTTTAAGAGTTTTCTTGATTCTACTGATAGTTTAACGAGCATTATATCAAGCCTGGCTTCAGCTGTCATTCTCATACGCGTATACATATTAAAAGTAAAGTTCCGCGAGTCTGATCCTAGCTTCTCTTCAATACCCACCCTGGATTCAGTTTAGCGGTTCATGTAACGCGTGAGTGGCCGCACCTGACCGCACCTGACTTCCAAGCAGCGGACAGGTGAAGAGGAACGCGGTGGGGGAACGGGGGGTGACTTGTCGGGGACTTGGTCAGTGGTTAAGGTCTGATGACGATCACAGGATCAAGGTTTTTAAATACACGAGGAGAGCGACCTTGTTTGACCCGAAGTCCTTGAAGAAAATGGTGTTGAGGGGAAATGCTTCTTATTGGTTTGTGACCAGTTTTCCTTTCCTCTCCCTGGCGATGACTAATCGTACACCTACGCCAGTGTTTTGAAATGGTTTCTTTCGTAAAGGGAGTTTTCAAGGACTACGGTGATCGTTAGTCTGGTTCTCTTAGATGCTTTTGATTCCTACTGACGAAGCATAATCACTGCAACACCATCAATCGTGTTAGCTATCATCATAACACATGAACAAAAATTAATGAAAACAATTAACTTCCATTAGTATGTTAAAAGCATAAATACAAAAATGTTCAAACGAGAATGTGGTCTTGAACAAGGAAGACTTTCTATTAAAAAGATAAGAGGAAAAAACAAGAGGCTTTGAAAGCGGTGATGGTTAGAAAGTTTTATAATCAAGTTCCAGTGTTTACTTGCTACGCTCTAATAGCTAACAAAGGGAAACAATAGACGAATAAACAACGCGGCGTCACTAATAGAGTTGTCTCGTAAGCCTCCCATCACCCGCACGTCCTTCCCTTGTATCTGCCTCGTTTCCTGACTCACTGAGTATACTACGTCCTCCCCAAAAACATTTCAAGAGAGAGAGAGAGAGAGAGAGAGAGAGAGAGAGAGAGAGAGAGAGAGAGAGAGAGTGTGTGTGTCTTGATGAACTAACAAGGGGGAATGTCGCTATGTAATCAAGGAAATACCAAAGAAAGAAAAGGTGAAGATATATTATGAGGTCAGTAAGAAGAACAAGGAATGTATCAATATTCTGTGACGCGATAAGTATTATCTTTTTTAATCTTACTAGATGTTGAATGAGAAAATGTCTCTAATTCACACATTAATGCTATTGAATACTACACAATCCATTCTTATTTCCATATCTTACGCCACATCGATGAGAATCACATTATCTTGAGAGATATCATGCATATATTCCCTTCTTTTTTTGCCACATTCAGATTTCCATTTAATATGAGTATTAGTGAGTGTACCTTTGCTTCTGGACATAAGGACACAGCACGTATATTGATGAAGGCAAGAGAACACGTGAAAGGGGCGAACGACACCTCGCGAGCTAACGGTGTTGTGCTGGTGAAAGTGTGTGTGTGTGTGTGTGTGTGTCGCAACAAGGAAGAGCAAGGTGGTTGTACCAGTTGTCTTTGTAAAGGAGAGAGAGAGAGAGAGAGAGAGAGAGAGAGAGAGAGAGAGAGAGAGAGAGAGAGAGAGAGAGAGAGAGAGCATTAACTATTCGTCATCTATCTAAACATTTCCTTCTATTTGACCCACGCTAATAAACTAATATATTTATCTATTTAATTTCTATACATTTATTCACATTTATTTTCTTGTGCGTATATGTCATGTAACTGTCAATCACTTGTACCATCCTGCTATGAATGAAATACGCAGCCTTGCGGGATCGAGTCTTGAGGAAGTGAATGGTATTCTAACAGAGCACTGAAGTCTCTCGCTTGTCGCTGAGGGAGCCTTGTTACGTCACGCTGTAGAGGTTCCTGATGGCTGGCGGGGACGAGGACACGGGTAAAGCTAATGCGATGGATACGAAGGGAGAGAAAAGCGACGTATTTCCTTCCAAAGCGAACGAAAGATATGATGATGAAGCAATGTCCTCATGGTACTGTGGTAAGGCTGTTACGTCTACGTAACAATAAGAAAGAACATTCAGTGATGCGTGGGAAGGTGGCACAATGGTAAACGAAGAGTGACGAGTAGTCTAAGTTTTGCCTTGATTTGAAAAAAAAGAAGCAATAATTCAGACAATGTACGTCATATTTTGAAGTTGTCAGTTTCATTTATTTGTATTAAAAAAAAAAGATTACAATGACAAACATATATTCTTGAAGATTATCTAAATTTACCATGACAGTGAACAGAGACGGGGCAGATGGTGATTCCCCTTATTTTTTTGTCACATCAAAGCAAGGTAGGGGAAGGATAAGAGGGGGAGGAAGGGGTAAGGTGTAACACAGCACCTGCTACTCACTCACCTTGAGTAACCAGCACCAGGAGGAGGAGGAGGTGCAGAGTAACCCTGAGTGCACGCCAGGGATTCATGGTGACTCACACTACCTAGGGCCAGCCAGGCCTCACACACCCACACACTTCACCACAGCCTCGCCACAGGCCCGCCAGCTACAGATTACATCCTGCGGGTCCTGTCGAGGCGAAACAGCGAGGCACTAAAATTCGTACACGCAGACATCTGTGAGCCACGCCGAGGCACTCAAGTCTCCCCGACACACTTCTCACAAGCGCACCACAATCGGCCCCGTCTTGCCCCACTCACTGGGCCGCAATAGATTTCACTTCCAGTCGCTCTTCTCCGTTCATACAAGAGGAACCTATTTTACTTAGACTCAAAGGGTCATGTAGGGACCAGCGTAAAGAAGGTGCCCACACCCTTAGCCACCCAGGGGCGCCACGCACTCACAGCAGCAGTAGCACCACACTCCCACACTCAGAACTTCTCAAGGCCTGAAGGGCCAAAGATCCGCCTGCTAGAGTTTTGCCATCTAGCGAGTAATCATATTCACTCACGACACAATAAACGAGTTTTGAATGTCACAAGAAGCTCACTCCTACTCCTAATTCCTGTAAGATAGGCTGAGTGGTCGAACAGGCAGTGGGGATGTGCATGCAGGAATGGCCAGTATGAGTACATTAACGGGATAATCTTCTTGCTCGCAATGTCTGTCACCGGCGCAACGTCATACACGAAGCAGCCAATCAGAATGGAGGTCATAATAGCAGCAGCCAATAGGAAGGAAGAATGTGCGGCGTCTTGGGAAAAGAGAAACGTAACTTCACGCGACCATATAGACACTCGAACGATAATTTAGAGAAAATGAAAAATAATGAAGTTATGTATACAAGTAGCAACTTTCCCTTGTGGAAAACTTCTCTCTCTCTCTCTCTCTCTCTCTCTCTCTCTCTCTCTCTCTCTCAAGTTTCCATCAACTTTACCACCATGTCTTTAAGAGTTCAACGTAGCATCAGCAGGAGAGTCATAGAGACAAGCTGGGCAGCGGTGACGACGTGAGCCCAACATGAATGACGTCAAGACAGCCTTTTTAGTGCGGGCATTCCCACCACGACATCACCCACTAAAATATGTTGCCTTCACCTGCTCCCTTCCTTCGCCCGGATCTACAAATAAGCTTGCTGTCCAGTCACTTTCCCTTGCCAAAAGCGAAAGATAAACAAATAAAAATAAAGAGAACATATCGGTTCCAGACAGATGATCTCAAGTCCTGCTCAGTCTTTTTTTTTTTTTTTTTTCAGGGATAAACTCGATAAGCTGCTCGAAATTAATTACAGGAAAATAAAAACTTGGACAAGATGATACTGTGCTGAAAATAGAACCACCAGCGAGCACAGACTATTGTTCAGTCCCGGACATACGGAGAGAGAGAGAGAGAGAGAGAGAGATTGTGTCGCTCACTTCACCTATTATGACCAGGTCCACCACAGAGTAGACATTATTAATTTCCAACAGGATGTAATGGGACTAGAGATAACCCAAACATTGAGATGTAGATCCTGCAAAAAGTTATAGTTATGTACAGTGCACTGGCTGATACGGCAATAAAACCAGCTTATACAGACTGAGTTGAACCTTAGGATGGTAGAGATAGATAGATATTATATAGATGTCGAGTACTATATTATATTGTATGTGTGTGTGTGTGTGTGTGTGTGTGTGTGTGTGTGTGTGTGTGTGTGTGTGAGAGAGAGAGAGAGAGAGAGAGAGAGAGAGAGAGAGAGAGAGAGAGAGAGACTGCCTGGAATAATCATCTTTGCATTAAAGTCACCTGCTGATCTGAGCAGGAAGGTGTGAAAGGCATATGGCAGAGGTTGTTGCCATGTTCTTTGGTAATAAAGGAGACCAGAGCTGATGAAATGCTCAGTCTGCCACATCCTATGAGTTAAGTACGCACATTAAAGAGAATATTCCTAAGGGACAGGCCGTATACCTTTGATAAGTCTTCAAAAATTACAAGCAATTCCTTTCTCTTACGTTTCGCCATGGCTGTCAGAAGCCGCAGGGTGGCGACTTGTTAAACACAATCCCGTTTACTAAAATGCTTCGGCCTGCTCTGTGGAAGGAGTAAACCAAAGATTTAGTTTGTCTCACAAAACCATGTCGTAAATTAGCCTAACAGTTAATTATAGTTATTCCTTGATAGATATTTGCATCCATTTTATTTCCTTGCTTGAAAAGTGTAAACATCGTAGCTTTAATTCATGACTTAGGATAAGATGCAGAGAAAAACACATTATTGAACAGTGTACTCATGCAGAATAACAATCCACTCAGCTGGTGATAAAGTAAGCAATCCTGGTGAAATACCGCGCTTTGCATGGCTTCAGTTTGTTTATTTGTCGTTTTACGTCGACATCGGTTATTACAGGATCAAGCACTGGTATTGTTGTGTTTGTGTCAACATCGTGAGTCTCCTCCTGGGAGAGATTAAGTACACTCTCCAAGTGACGCCTGAACTCATCGTCGGTGGGACAGTGTACGTCATCCTTTGAAGCGTTATTCAAATTTCCTCTCCAGTTGATACCCCTCCATTCCAATGAATCATCACTCTCTGCCAACAACATCTCCCACCTTATTTAAAGTACCCTGTTAACGACCGACCACCGTCCCGCCCACGCTGCGTTCATCCATGTATATACCTACACAACGTCTGCCGTTTGCGACCCTTTTACATTTATGACTGCTTCCATGTTAACTTTGTCACACTGTGTACTTCTATTTCGAGAAAATATTTCTTTGTCTATCGTGTGATAACGTAAAGGTTTCTTAAATGAAAGAAAGCAAAGCGTTTCAGAATAGGAGCATTTTAGAGTAGGGTTGCCATATATTAACTATCAAAATTCCGGACATCTTCTTTAACACTTGATATAATATTGGAAAACATGTAAATCAATATAAAAAAAAAAACTCAATTTATTTACCTTCGTTGCAGTAACAAGATCACAGGGCCACTAACAAACAATGATAATCCAAACTGACGCCTATATCAACCAAGGTCAAAGAGAAAAGACTGGACGATTATAAACATGGAGGCAGGACAGCAAAAGCATAGTTCTTTTCTTGTAAAACACAACTAAGTAAACACACACACACACACACACACACACACACACACACACACACACACACACACACACACACACACACACAACGATAATAATGCTGCTGTTGTTGCTGGTACTACTACTAAACTACCTCACGCACTTCCATTCCCTATTTTTCCTCCTATCACTACACTTCATGCATTTTAGGAGGGCAACCGTAGGAGATGGCCGAAAAACTGATAATTGAAGGAAATGTTCATGAGTTGACACAGGGAGGGATGGGTAGGCTATTGGTGGGATGGGGTCTTGGTCTGGGTCATGGTGGGCACAGGGTGGTCTGAACGGGCCTATACGGAACTAATGCCTTATTTAACACAGTAATGGGGTATTTATCTATTTTGGTGGTTGATTCTGGTTTTGCTTCACTCTCTGGATCTCTTGAAACACAGGGGAATGCAGGTAAACATTGGTGGACTGACCTGGAGGGAAACTTGGCTGAAGTGCCCCTCAATATTTACGTACGTAATTCATTTTCGAAATCGCGAGAAGAAAAAAGGCACCCAGACTGAAATGCACTACAATTTTTGATGCAACAAATATTTTAACTAATAACCAAAATATGATAATGTTAATGTACCGATTATTTACATAGCTAAGTCGCACGACGGTTTGTATTTCAAAATAACAGCGCCACTAACACATCATAATGTCAAGTAGGAAAGCAGAGCCACAATACATTATATTACATTTTCTGAAGACTAATTTTTCTTTTTTTTTTTTACTTTCCAGCCAAATAAAGAAAACAGATTCCTGGTCGTGTAATGATTTTTGCTTTCTATCATGGTACCGTTAACATTTTTTAAATTTGAAAATATGAATAACTAGAAAATATATTTTACTGAATATTATTCCTCAGGTCATGCTTTTCATGCTTTTAAAACCTTATATCAAACATCAAAACAATCTTCGGTGTACTAAAAAAAAAAAAAAAAAAAAAAAAGATAAATAAATAAATAAATAAATAATAACATCATAGAATACCGAAAGTGTTATTTCAACAAGAAACAATCAAACATAAAAAAAAAAGCAGATAAGAACAATCTTAATTATCATGAATTATAACTTGAATAATATTGCATTTCTATCAACAAATAAAATACAAAAGTAATGTAAACTCCAATTATAAATGAGAAAAATTTGTGATGTAATGCCAATTTTTTTTTTTTTTTTTTTTTGCACCTTTTCTCACCATCTCCGGTTCCCCTCACCTCCCTCCCCACATTCCTCCCCATCCCTCCACCTTTATCTCATCCATCTACTTCAACACAGCGAAATCTTAAGACACCTGCAAACACCTGCAAAACGATTGAAAATACTAGAAAAACGCCCCAAATCATTTGGCTGCAGGGTGAAGGGACGGGGCTGGCGGGAGTTGGCGGGTCGGGGCACGAGGGATGCTTTGGTGTGTGTGTGTGTGTGTGTGTGTGTGTGTGTGTGTGTGTGTGTGTGTTCACTAGAGCTGGGCAGGAACCGGTCCTAAGAATTGGAACCGGTTCCACTTTAACGGTTCCACATGATTACAGATAGTAGATACGCATGAGTTACAAATCAGAAATAGCATACTATATAGTGCTTATTTAAAAGAATGTTATCATAAATATTATTTAGGAATCCTTGCAAATGTCAGTATCTACAGATGAACGAAGTAGAGCATAATACAATCATGTGCACTGCAGGCAGGCTTGTATCCATTATTCAAAGAAATGGCACGAATGATACTGGTCATTGGCCAATAGCAGGCACCGATTTAGAGTTGTCATATCACCATCATTTCTTTGTGCTCTGATTGGTAGATATCCTATGACGTCACAACATAGGGTATGTATGTATGTATGTATCTATCTATCTATCTATCTATATCTATCTATCTATCTATCTATCTATCTATCTATCTATCTATATATATATATATATATATATATATATATATATATATATATATATATATATATATATATATATATACACACACTGCATTGTTTGCGGGATGCTATGCCCTCAGTTCAGATGCCATTTACTCATATTCATCATGCAGGGCCTGGCAGTGTTATAAGTGTGCTGTCTGAGATATTTACTATCAGTGTACTGATCCACATATGTTCATGATGTGTTTCCATATTTTTGTTTTTTCTTCTTCTTTTGAAGAGAATTAAATATTTTCAGATTTATTTAAGAGTTCCTTATTACTGGTGTGACGTTATTCATATGACTGATTGTGCTATATTGTATTGAGCATTATTTGTGTGGCTCTCTACAGGTTGAAATATTACTGAATAAATTACATTACAACATGCTGGCCTTAGTGACCCTGGATTGGTTAAACAAAAAGGCAGACTATTTCATTTCTCTCATTCTCTATTTCTATCGCTAGACTGATGATTTACTTGACTGAGACCAATTTAATCAGTTGTGATTTATGTGTGTTCATCTATTTTGCACTGTAAATATTTCAACAATATTATGTATGTAAATAAAACTATGAAAGTGTGCATGATTTCAGTCTTGCGTGATGTGATGTAAATGTTTTCTCTCCATGTATATGTGCAATACGTAGTGATGCTACGTAGCCACCCTGAGTGCTTGTGAGTTATCCCTTCCTCCCCGATGCCCTGACAAAGGACAAAGTTTTTGAGATAGGAGTAGGATCCCTGTGTTAATGAAGCGTGTATGAGAACCTGAGTGTGTATATAATGCTAATATTAAAAAATAAACATAAAAAAATAAAAGATAAATAAATAAAAATAAATAAATAAAAATAATTGTTTATAGAAATCCAAGAAATCTCAAAAGAATAAATAAATCAATGAAAATGACCTAATACCCATGCTAGGATGATGGCCAAAAAAAAAGTAAATAAATAAATAGAATAAGAAAAAATAATTAAACCAATGAAAAATTATCTAATACCCATGCTAGGGTGATGGCCAAGAAAGACACGTCATAAGAGCTAAGCCTGCCGAACTGAGAGTGGGACCCGCGACCGTCATTCTAATGATTAAATAAAAAACATAATTTGCCTACACACGCATAATTCATTATTTGCTGATTATGCAATAACTTTTTTCATCGAATCATAACGTAATTTTTTCCAGACACCAAAGATTTTTCTAGAACATTGTGTTAAAGATGTATATATCGAGGTAATACCTAAATTTGCGGTATTAGAAAAAAAAACATTTATCACATTCAAATCTACTAAGACAATGGCATCGAAGCGAAATAGGACAGCTCAAGCATGTGTATTATTAAAGGAATCCTGTGTGAGAAGAGTATTTCATTAGCTGAACTGTGCATCCATTTACATTCACTGTCATTCAGTATCCATCACAGATTATAAGTCTCTTAGGACCGGGACTCAGCACTTTGTATTCTAAAATCATCCCGGCCAGTAATCTAGATGAATCCTGGGACACTACACCTTTCCCTGGTAACCATCAAGCAATGCGCTGGGGATTCAGACTGGTGTTCACTAGCCGTGCTCTACTGATTCCCCCGAGAAAACGATTCCGGAACCGGTTCCGCGGGCTAATGAATTCAGAGTTTCGGAACCGCCAGCGCGTCTGGTATTCATCAAGCAGCGGCTCCGAAACTATGGTATTCGGTATTCACCAGCAGGCTGGCAGCCGCGCTCTACCGATTCCACGCGGAACCGGTTCCGGAGCCGGCTCCGACGGTTCCGCCCGCCCAAGGAACCGGTTCCTTGAATACTTCGAGTTGACGGTTCCTGCCCACCACTTGTATTTACCTATAGTTGTATTTAGCTATAGTTGTGTTTTATAGGAAAAGAGCTATGCTCGTACGTGCTGTCCTGTATGTGCATGTATTTACCTAATTGTATTTACCTAGTTGTAGTTTTACAGGCTGGACTTTACGCTCGTGTGGCCCCGTCTCCATATCTACACTTATCCAATTTTTCTTTAAAGCTATGCACACTCTTTGCTGACACCACTTCCTCACTCAAACTGTTCCAAGTCTCAACACATCATTGCGGGAAACTATATTTTTTTAACATCTTTCAAACATCTTCCCTTACTCAATTTTTTACTACGTGATTTTATGCTTCGAATGTCATATTCTTCTCTCAGGATCAGTTTCTCATTATCCACTTGATCCATTCCGTTAATCAATTTATAAACTTGTATCAGATCCCCTCTCTCTCTTCTCTGTTCCAGGGTTGGTAGATCCATAGCCTTTAGTCTCTCCTCATATGTCATCCCTTCAAATTCTGGAACCATTCTTGTAGTCATTTTTTGTAGTCTCTCAAACTTCCTTATGTGTTTCTTTTTATGGGGGGTCCACACAACTCCTGCATATTCCAATCTGGGTCTTATTATAGTATTTATCAATTTCTTCATTATTTCTTTGTCCATGTGGTGAAATGCTAATCCAATATTCCTTAGCAAATTATATGTCTCTGAAAATTCTATCAATATGGCTTACCGGTTGATTGTTTTCTTCCATCGTCACTCCCTAGTCCTTTTCCTTTTTTACTTTTTCTAGTTCTACTCCATCTCCCATCTTATAGATTCCCACTGGTCGTCTTTCACTCTTTCCCATTTCCATGACATGGCTTTTGTCCACATTGAATTCCATCTCCCACTTTTTACTCCATTTCCAGATCTTATTTAGGTCTTCCTGCAGTATTTCACAATCCTCTTTTTGCTTTATAACTCTGCACAGTTTCGCATCGTCCGCAAACAGATTTATGTAGCTGTTCACTCCTCTGGCATGTCGTTTATATATATGAGAAAAGTATTGGCGCCAATACTGACCCCTGTGGCACTCCGCTTTCTACTGCTCTCCACTTGGACTTCATATCTTTAACTACCGTCCTTATTTCTCTCCCTCAAATAATTTTCCATCCATCTCAATGTGCTTCCTTTTAAGCCACCCTTCTCCTCTAACTTCCACAGTAATCTTTCATGTGGCACTTTATCAAACGCCTTTTTTAAATCCAAATAAATACAGTCAATCCATCCTCTCTCTCTTGTACTCTATCAACTATTCTAGAGTAGAAACTTAGTAAATTTGTTACACACGACCGACCTTTTCTAAAACCAAATTGGCTATTTGATAATAATTTGTTGTCATCAAGAAACTCGATCCATTGTTTCTTTATTACTCTTTCACACATCTTGCATATTACACTAGTTAGTGATACCGGTCTGTAATTTAAGGGTTCTTCCTTCCTTCCTTTCTTATATATGGGAACCACCTCAACTCTTTTCCATTCTACTGGTACTGTTCCATTTTCTATTGAGCATTTTATGATGTATATAGGACTTGCTAGTTCTTCCCTACATTCTTTCAGTATTCTGCCTGAGACTTCATCCGGTCCTATTGCCTTCTCTTCATCTATTTCCGTCATCAACTCTTTTATTTCAAGCTTGGTTACTTTAATCTCTTTCATATAGACGGTCTCTCTATTACCCTGTGGTCTTTCGAATTTGGATTCCTTAGTATAGACCTCCTGAAATTTACTATTTAACAGTTCTGCCATACTTTTTGGGTCTTCCACCATCTCTCCTTTTAACCTTTTTATTGTTTCTTTTTGCCTTATTTTTCCATTTATGAATCTGTAGAACAATTTCGGTTGCTCCCTACATTTTTCAACAATGTTCTTTTTATAGTTCCTTTCCTGAGTTCCTCTTCCTTCCTCACCTTAGCATATTCATTTCTTACTGTGTGTGTGTGTGTGTGTGTGTGTGTGTGTGTGTGTGTGTGTGTGCTCAAAAGAAAAAAGAAAAAGAAAAAGAAAAAGAAAAAAATGGCCGTCATGCAGAATTGTATGCCTCGACTGTACAGTAAGATAGAGTTAGTTAACCGTATTACTGAAAAGCAATCGAAGAGTATAGATGAAAGGAATCGTAATGTATTATCATGAAGGATCAGCAAGGCGTCTATAGTTCTTGTTTGTTTACAGTGGTGGTGATGGCGGGCGGGTGTCCCCAGGCAGTGGTGAATAAGGAGTGAGGCAGAGGCCAACATGAAGACATGGAGGGCATCGAATACAGCACCCAGCCCTTTGAGGAGCTGTACGAGGTGTTTGAGGAGATCGGCAGGTGAGTAAAGGAAGCAGGTGCATCTAATTAACCTGTTGGGCTTCTCTTTTTTTTTTTAATCTTAAGTCATCGATGAAGTAGGTTGGCTGTATTTGCATGTTTAGTTGGTTATTCTTTATTATTGCTTTGGAATGTGTGTATGATTGGTGTTATGTTGTGTTTAGAAAGTGAAAAGTAACGTGGATGTGGGGTGTATGTATGTATGTATGTACCAATACTCAACCTTTGACTCGTGTGTAAAAAATCTTTCGTCAGCTTTTTCCTTCCAGTGAACTTATAGGTAACTCCGGGAAGTAAATCCTGCCAATAGCATCTTGTATATTCTTTAATCGTCCCAGGCTAGCCCAATAAGCTTGAAGACATAGTGGAGAGTCTGGGTTTTCTGTGAAAAATGCAAAAAATAATGAATTTAGACCTTAGTGAAAAGTATACGGGAAAAGTATTTATTTCTGAAGCTTTTTGGGCTGGTATAACAAATATGACAAAAATATTGGTTCTCAAACTTAATCTAATGGGGAGAGTTACTTCTCTTTTGACCCTTTACCTAATCTAACACAGTGGATGCTCAGCCCCCTCTCAATCCCCACTGAACTAACGTGACATAACAGCGGGGCTGCACTACTCTTAACTTTCCTCTAACCTAATATTGTCAACTATCATGTTCCTTATACTTCTCTGAACTGGAGTAGACTTATTAATGACCACTCCCTTCCTTCCCAGCGGTCAGTTTGCAGTGGTGCGCCGGTGTGTGGAGAAGGCCACTTGCAATGAATATGCAGCCAAGTACATTCGCAAGCGACGTGTTGCCTCGTCCCGGCGTGGGTTGCCCTTGGAGGCCATTGCTCGGGAGGTGCGGGTCCTGCAAAGGCTCGACAAACACCAGAATATCATTTCCCTCCACCAAGTGTTTGACAACGGTCAACATGTAATCCTGGTGCTGGAGCTGTGAGTTCCTCAGTGTGTTTGTGACCATTTAGATAGTACTCCTCTTCATCAGGTTCAGGGAATATTGTAGCTTTGCTAGTGGGATGAGGAGTGCTGGGAGAGAGAGAGAGATAGATGTGTGATGCATGTATGATATGAAGGCTGATGTATTTGTCATTCACACTAGCAGCTTACTATTATTATTGGTGTTTCATTAGATGTTTTATTTTAATCACTTCAAAAGGGAAAAAATGTCAAAATATTTGTTAAAAAGAATATCTTAAATAAATTTTTTTAATAACTATTTCAGGGTGCGGGGTGGTGAGCTGTTTGAGCATATCAGTGAGCGGGAACGTCTCTCGGAAGAGGAAGCTTCAGCCTTCTTGCACCAGATTTTGCAGGGACTGAGCCACATGCACTCCAAGGGCATTGCTCACCTCGACCTCAAGGTAGCCATCACCCAGGAACAGTGTTTGTTAACATCATTTAAGCTGTCTTTTGCAGTAGCTTGCAATACATTAATAGGGGTTGTATTTAGATTGACAGGACACAGAATGGTTAATAATTATGAAGTTATTCTGAAGTGATGATTTGAGTCTTTTAGAGCAGGTAATATTTCAAGCTGTAGGAAGTATGCATGAACATATTGGTGATAGTTTTCTTATAAACTAATCTTACTTACTTTTCTAATTCAAATTGTTTAATAACTTGGATTGGTATTTTACAGACACATACTTTATCATGATTGGAGAATGCTGAGGATTATGACAATGTCATCTAAATATTCCTGTTTTGTATTGCAGCCTGAAAATGTTTTGTTACTGAGCAAGAATCGACAGCACATCAAGCTGATTGATTTTGGTCTGTCCAGGGAGATCACTAAGGCGGAGGAAGTGCGGGACTTGATGGGTAAGTGAGGCTTCCACCACCCTTTTTCCTTCTTCCCTTCCTTCATTTCTCCTATCATCCTGATTCCTGCATAGCATCTTCCATCTTTTTTCACCTTTTATTTTCATTTCTTGTATATTCCTAATTCTCCTGCTCTCTTCCTCTTCTTGGTTTGATTAGCAGCACTTGGCTAGCATGACACACTTTAAGAACATGGCACAGCCTTGCAAAGAGCCAAGCTGCATGATGCTCACTGTGGTCACTCTGGCTGGTGTGTAGCGTGGCAGCGAAGGGAAGGCAAGCAAGGCAAGGAGGCACTGAGTAGTCATGTTGGTTGATGATGCATGAGTGAGGGACAGATGTCTTCCCTTTCTTCTTCTTTTCTTAATTCTCATTTCTGTACATGGTGGCCCCCTCCCCACACACACACAACAGGAGTCAGGGAATATGTCCCGAAATATAGACCTAAAGAAGAAGGAAAGAAAGATTGGTTTAATGCAAGGTGTGCTAGGGCAAAGGAGAAAATAGATGGAGCATGGAAAAGGTGGAGGAGAAATAGAAATCCAGTAAATAAGGAAAACTTCAAGGCAGCGAGAAATGAATATGTTAAGGTGAGGAAGGAAGAGGAAAAGAACTTTGAAAAGGACATTGTGGAAAAATGTAAGGAGCAACCAAAATTGTTCTACAGATTCATAAATGGAAAAATTAGGCAAAAGAAACAATAGAAAGGTTAAAAGGAGAGAACGGGATGGTGGAAGACCCAAAAAGTATGGCAGAACTATTAAATAATAAATTCCAGGAGGTCTTTACTAAGGAATCCAAATTTGAAAGGCCACAGGGTAATAGAGAGACAGTCTATATGAAAGAGATTAAAGTAACCAAGCTTGAAATAAAAGAGTTAATGAAGGAACTGGATGAAGAGAAGGCAATGGGACCAGATGAAGTCTCAGGCAGAATACTGAAAGAATGTAGGGAAGAACTAGCAAGTCCTATATACAACATCATAAAATGCTCAATAGAAAATGGAACAGTACCAGTAGAATGGAAAAGAGCTGAGGTGGTTCCCATATATAAGAGCGGAAGGAAGGAAGAACCTTTAAATTACAGACCGGTATCACTAACTAGTGTAATATGCAAGATGTGTGAAAGAATAATAAAGAAACAATGGATCGAGTTCCTTGAAGACAACAAATTAATATCAAATAGCCAATTTGGTTTTAGAAAAGACGGTCTTGTGTAACTAATTTATTGAGTTTCTATTCTAGAATAGTTGATAGAGTACAAGAGAGAGGATGGGTTGACTGTATTTATTTGGATTTAAAAAAGGCGTTTGACAAAGTGCCACATGCAAGATTACTATGGAAGTTAGAGGAGAAGGGTGGCTTAAAAGGAAGCACATTGAGATGGATAGAAAATTATTTGAGGGGGAGAGAAATAAGGACAGTAGTTAAAGATATGAAGTCCAAGTGGAGAGCAGTAGAAAGCGGAGTGCCACAGGGGTCAGTATTGGCACCAATACTTTTCCTCATTTATATTAACGACATGCCAGAAGGAGTGAACAGCTACATAAATCTGTTTGCAGATGATACGAAACTGTGCAGAGTTATAAAGCAAAAGAGGATTGTGAAATACTGCAAGAAGACCTAAATAAGATCTGGGAATGGAGTAAAAGTGGGAAATGGAATTCAATGTGAACAAAAGCCATGTCATGGAAATGGGAAAGAGTGAAAGACGACCTGTGGGAATCTATAAGATGGGAGATGGAGTAGAACTGGAGAAAGTAAAAAGGAAAAGGACTTAGGAGTGACGATGGAAGAAAACAATCAACCAGTAAGCCATATTGATAGAATTTTTAGAGAAACATATAATTTGCTAAGGAATATTGGAGTAGCATTTCACTACATGGACAAAGAAATGATGAAGAAATTGATAAGTACTATAATAAGACCCAGATTGGAATATGCAGGAGTAGTGTGGACCCCTCATAAAAGAAACACATAAGGAAATTGGAGAGACTACAAAAATGGCTACAAGAATGGTTCCAGAATTTGAAGGGATGACATATGAGGAGAGACTAAAGGCTATGGATCTACCAACCCTGGAACAAAGAAGGAGAGAGGAGATCTGATACAAGTTTATAAATTGATCAACGGAATGGACCAAGTGGATAATGAGAAACTGATCCTGAGAGAAGAATATGACATTCAAAGCACAAGATCGCATAGTAAAAAGCTGAGAAAAGGAAGATGTCTAAGAGATGTTAAAAATATAGTTTCCATAAAGATGTATTGAGACGTGGAACAGTTTAAATGAAGAAGTAGTGTCTGCAACGAGTGTGCATACTTTTAAAGTAAAATTGGATAAGTGTAGATATGGAGACGGGGCCATACGAGCATAAAGCCCAGGCCCTGTAAAACTACAACTAGGTAAATACACACACACACACACACACACACACACACACACACACACACACACACACACACACACACACACACACACACACACACACACACACACACACACACACACACACACACACACACACACACACACACACACACACACACACACACACACACACACACACACACACAGAGAGACATATAATTTGCTAAGGAGTATTGGATTAGCATTTCACTACATGGACAAAGAAATGATGAAGAAATTGATAAGTACTAAAATAAGACCCAGATTGGAATATGCAGGAGTTGTGTGGACCCCCCATAAAAAGAAACACATAAAGAAATTGGAGAGACTACAAAAATGGCTACAAGAATGGTTCCAGAATTTAAAGGGATGACATATGAGGAGACAGGAGAGACTAAAAG
Organism: Portunus trituberculatus; assembly: GCF_017591435.1. Lineage (NCBI taxonomy): Eukaryota > Metazoa > Arthropoda > Malacostraca > Decapoda > Portunidae > Portunus > Portunus trituberculatus. The sequence goes on from NC_059277.1 coordinate 6,823,954, forward strand.
CTATGGGTCTACCAACCCTAGAACAGAGAAGAGAGAGAGGGGATCTGACACAAGTTTATGAATTGATTAACGGAATGGATCAAGTGGATAATGAGAAACTAATCCTGAGAGAAGAATATGACATTAGAAGCACAAGATCACATAGTAAGAAACTGAGGAAGGGAAGATGTCTGAGAGATGTTAAAAAATATAGTTTCCCACAAAGATGTGTTGAGACTTGGAACAGTTTGAGTGAGGAAGTGGTGTCAGCAACAAGTGTACATAGTTTTAAAGAAAAATTGGATAAGTGTAGATATGGAGACGGGGCTACACGAGCATAAAGCCCAGGCCCTGTAAAACTAGAACTAGGTAAATACACACAGTAACCATGAAGTTTTGATAAATTGGCAAATATTACAGCAAGGTCTGCAACAGTGAATTTATTTTGCACTAGTTAGCTGTTCATCGTGTGATGATTTGCTCACTATTTGAAACGAATCTAAACATTGTATTCATTTTGAGGAGCTTAAAAATAGGATGCTTGAACTAACTTGTGTGCATGGTTGCAGTACATGGGTGGGTGTGTGGGTGGTGTAGATGATTGTGTGGTGTAGAGGGGAAGGTGTGTGGATAATATGGATGGTTGTGAGTCCTGAGGGTAGGTTGTAAGTTGTGTTAATGGTTCTGGGACTTGAATTGTTGTAGGGGATGCGTTGGCGTAGTGGATAAGGTGGTGAGCGTGGGATTGGGCAGATGTTCAAGCGTAGGTTCGAATCCCACCACATACAGCCTTAAAAACTTTGCCATTTGTCGAGTGGTTTAAAATTACCTACATGTCACCATGATACCCAGGTTCTAGGTGGTTATACCAAAGATGTGCTTGTGGGTGGTGATATGGGCCCTAATACAGGTACCACTATAAATAAAATTGCCTGCTCTGCTATGGGTGGAAGCTGAACAGCACTTCCCACATGTACTCCAAATATGCCTACAGGTGCTATAGGCCATAAAAAAAAAAAAAAAAAAAAAAAAATAGTTGGGAGTGTGGGGGTGTGGTGTGGGTGGTTGTATCCTAATTAACCCAGTTTGTTATTCAATTTGTATGTTAAATGACCTTTACAGTATTGCAGACTCCACTGTATTTGTTTGACACTTTTCAAATCTAATAGACGTCATCATTCAAGGATATAATAACTTTGATGTCTAAAATTTTACCAGAAGTGCATGAGTTGAATTCTTTCCTATGTACATCAAAGGGAAAATTTTTGAGACCTCCAAGATTTGATGTACTTTTTGTGATGGATGGTGTTGTTTTGAAGGAGTGTATGGCATGTCTGTGGTTGTGTGTATAGGATCCACATACATAAATATAGTTGTGGCCAAAGGATATGCAAGTCTTCTGTCATTTTCTTATCCCTCTTTCTTCCTTAACCTTATGGTGAATAAAACTTTCCTTTGTACTGTCGTTCTTCACCTTGACTCTGGTTCTGTTTTCCCCTCCTTAAATGATAGATTAAAATGTTGTGGTTTAATTAAGATTGAGTACTAAATAATAAAGTTGCCATTTAAGCATGTTAGTCTGTGTATGACAGTGAGTTTAGTTTGTGACTTAACTGTTATTTTTTTGCTTTTCATTAATAATTTTAGCATATAAAACATAATATCTAAAAGCCTGTTTTCTTATTTCATTTTTTGGTTCAAGTATTTATGTTTAGATATCTAAATAGCCAAGTATACATTATAAACAACAATTGCTGCATATGCTCTTGTGTCAACTACTACTTGCAACTCACCACACGGCAGAGCAACTTAGTTTGTGGCCTGTTGAATGTGACGGCTAGTGGTGTTGTCATAAATGAAGCAATGCCGTGTGATGCATCCTCTGTCTCACCCTTTGTTCTGAACCCACCAAACCCCCACACATCACAGGGACGGCAGAGTTTGTGGCACCGGAGATTGTCAACTATGAACCGCTGTCTCTGGCCACTGATATGTGGGCCATTGGGGTCATTACCTATATCTTGTAAGTGGGTTATGAGAGAGCATGGTTTCTCTTGCTATAGATGGCAGGAGTTCCTCACATGTAAAGTCCTCTATCAACAGTGTTTCTTGCCTCTTGTAGTTAAATGCCTGTGTGTGTGTGTGTGTGTGTGTGTGTGTGTGTGTGTGTGTGTGTGTGTGTGTGTGTGTGTGTGAGAGAGAGAGAGAGAGAGAGAGAGAGAGAGAGAGAGAGAGAGAGAGAGAGAGAGAGAGAGAGAGAGAGAGTGAGTGAGTGAGTGCTTCAAATGCTACACTTGATATTTACTTATCTTCTCATGCACTGGTTCTCCATTATTGTTCAGGATTTTTTATATGATAATTTCTTGTGAGGGTTTTGATAAGATTCAACAAGTGGTACTATTGAAAAGCACACTGTTCATATATCAGGAAGATGCTTCATTTTAAATATTTGCATGATTATTTCACTTTTTAAGGAGAAATTTCTTTTGTTTTAGATATAATGAAGAAACATTTTCTATAGACTACACTTATTAGGTTTCAGCTTGCAATGTTTTTCAAACTAAGATTTGAATTTTTGCAATGAATAGATTTCCAAAGATTCAGAATGTTTGTATTAAGTGAACATGTGCAGTGTTCATTGCATTTCCAATATTTTTAACATTAATTTGCATCTCTTGTGAGGATGATGATAGAATAATGAACACTATGAATGTGATAAGTGAACTTCATAGGAGGTGAGAGAGAAAAGACTAATCTGTTTCTAGTTACGTAGACATATTTTGTAGAATATAAAGCTAACAGACATTTACTGTTAAATGTGACACGAGTGATTTAATCATCAGACATTGGTGTGGATACTGTGCAAATGAAGAAGACTGGTATGGCTCCCTTCCTTTTTTTTCACCTAATTGAGTAGTTTGAATCTTATAGTGCTGGTACTTTAATTTTTGCTCTGTGAAATCATGTAAGGTTGCTCAAATCAGTTAGCAAGTATCACTATCACTATCAGCCAGAAGATCAGTAGACACTTACCACTGGTCAGGAGAGGCATTCATGTAACTTTGAAGGTATGCATAGACTGTGACAGTGATGGCGGTGGTGTATCTTGTCAGGCTGTCCGGTGCGTCACCTTTCCTCGGGGACAGCCAGCAAGAGACCTTCAATAACATAACAGCTGTGGACTATTCCTTCGATGCAGAGTACTTCTCCAGCACTTCAGACCTTGCCAAGAACTTCATCTGTAGTCTGCTGCTGAAGGATGCAAGGTGAGGCTGTACTGTGTGTGTGTGTGTGTGTGTGTGTGTGTGTGTGTGTGTGTGTGTGTGTGTGTGTGTGTGTATTTACCTATTTGTGTATTACAGGGCCCGAGTTAAGCTCTCTGTGTCCTGTTTCCTTGTCCATTCCTGTCATATCTGTGTGTGTGTGTGTGTGTGTGTGTGTGTGTGTGTGTGTGTGTGTGTGTGTGTGTGATTCACTGTTTGATCTGCTGCAGTCTCTGACGAGACAGCCAGACGTTACCCTACGGAACGAGCTCAGAGCTCATTATTTCCGATCTTCGGATAGGCCTGAGACCAGGCACACACCACACACCGGGACAACAAGGTCACAACTCCTCAATTTACATCCCATACCTACTCACTGCTAGGTGAACAGGGGCTACACGTGAAAGGAGACACACCCAAATATCTCCACCTGGCCGGGGAATCAAATCCCTGTCCTCTGGGTTGTGAAGCCAGCACTCTAACCACTGAGCTACCGTGTGTGTGTGTGTGTGTGTGTGTGTGTGTGTGTGTGTGTGTGTGTGTGTGTGTGTGTGTGTGTGTGTGTCAGAGAAACAGGCCAAGTGTGAAAAAGGTGTTAGAAAACCTTGCTCACAGTGTTGCTCTTGAAAAGAAACTAGAGAATACACCATTGATTTTTACTGTTTCTTGATACTCCTTTTTTCAAGCAGTTCAAGTTGTAGGCAGGGTGAAAAACAGGAACAAAAGAATCATTGTTTGTCAATCAAAGGACTAATAGCTGCTGCACTGTAGGATCCTATTGTTTCTATTCATTGATAGTTCAGTGCCACAGCAACAAAGTCAGGAGATAGGGGGAGTAACCAGCTTTTTCCACCCCTTCTTCAGGAAGCGCATGACAGCCGAGCAGACCCTGAAGCACCCCTGGATGAGCCCTCAGTCCAGCCAGCAGGAGGAGGAAAGGCGGTATGCACAAACCAACATGGACAACTTCAAGTCCTACCAAGCAAGGCGTCGCTGGAAGGTAAGGCTGTTAAGAGGACTGGTAGATGGTTGGAAGGGAGGAACTGATAACTGAATATAGAAATGCACATACAAGAAATATAACCTTTGTTCTTGTTTCTCAGGTGGAGGTTGCAATGAAGGTGATGATGGAATATGAAAATACACTTACAAGAAATTTTAACTCGTTTCTTGTCTTCCCCCTTTGACACAGCACTCGGTGAGGGTAGTGACACTGTGTAACCGGCTGTCCAGGAGTGCCAAGCTGAGGAGCCAGAGTGCTGAGCTGCTGGACACACGCTCAAGTGCCATAACATTGCAGGAGGACCAGGTGAGTGGTGGCTGCTCTGCTCAAGGTCGTGTTGTGTGTTTATTCACGGTGTTCTGCATGCATGACTAATTTTTTTCTGTAATTGTCATGCAGAGGTGGGGAAAGGGGGAGTGTGTTCATGTGGCCTTGAGAGAGCCAATCAAAACAATTCTGACATAATATTTATTTATGTTGGTATTATTATGTATAGTTTTTATTATTGCATTTTTTGGGGGAGGATGTGTTTGTATGCTTGATGGGATTATGCAAACACCTTACGAATGGATGTAAATGTCATATTGAATTTTTTTGTGTACATTATCATAGTTAACCTTTCAAGATCTTGTGTTTTCTTTGGATAATGAATATGTGTCCTTGAAAGAGTCATGTCAGTGTGTTATGTGCTGGAGTTTTTGGACTCTATATTTAAGCCTTTGATATTATGAAGTATGAACTATATCTAAGCTTGAGGGTTAATATAGGACAGCCATTGTGATTATCCCGTTCCTGTAGTGCAGGGGTTCTCAATATGGGGTTTGCAAATCTTCTGGGGTTCACAGGAAGATTTGCAGGGTACTTAAATGGCTGATATAATAGTATCAGTGACTAAATTAACATGCTGTTCACTGTCAAATTACTGGGGGTTCAGAGATGGTCTTATAACTCAAGGGGTTCTTAATGAGAAAAAGATTGAGAACCCTGCTCAATGAATCAGAACCATATCTTTTCCTACAACACACACCACTAGCCTTCCATGAGCATACCCTTTAAGGTCCTTTGTATCCTGTCACAGCCATCTGAGAACGCTTGAATGATTAGCCTTTTATTTCTTTGAGGAATTGTGTAGTGAGTGTGACCAGGTGACAGTCAGAGCAAGACCTGCATGCACTGTGCCTTCTGTTGCAATGATTCTAGGCTGTGTCTTAGTCTTGTGTTCCTGGAAATGATGTAACTTGTCTTCTTCACTTGCCTGTATGTTCTTTTTAGTTAGTTTTCTTGTGGTTGGTGAAAATACTTGAATTGTAACTGGTTTTGTTATGCATCTGGTTCTTGTGTTCCTGGAGTTGCTTATGGGGAGATGATGGTCTGTTAATTATCTTCCTTATCTAAGTTCTGTTTCAGGTTTTCTTGGTTTTCTTTTGCTTACTACAGACTTTGATTTTGGGCTGCTTTTACTGTACTTCTGGTTCTTGTGTTGTTGGGTTTGTTTGGTGGAAGTGATGCTCTGTGATCTGCCTTTAACCCAGCTGTGTGTCTAAGTTCTGGCATAGAAATGTGGGGTAGGG
>NC_059277.1:6837269-6897269 GCF_017591435.1 Portunus trituberculatus
TGCTTACTATTTGGTAACTTTATACAGCTTCAGATACTTATGTGGGGGATTAGAATAGTGAAAACTGTGGCCATTAATCTTCTGACTTACATAAATCTATCCTAATGTCAATAAAATCGTCTAATCACACCCAAAACTCGTGTTAAAAGTGCGTCCCAGTATCGCAGAGGTGAAGTGTTTTTGGGGTGATGATTACAACCATTTCTTTCTTCACTGCATCTACAAACTTTCTCTGTCTCAACTCAGCAATCCTTTCCCTTTCCCAATACACCACAAAGCAGCTTCCTTTTTTTTTTTATATATTCATTTTATATATATTTTTTTTTTAGGGATTGCGTTGAAGTAGAGTAAAATGAGTAAATATATTCGTGTTTTAAGTATTTTTTTGGTGTAATTTTAAGTATAAGAGTAGTTGTTGATAGAATTTAAGTAAGAATAGTAACGATTTAATATTTTAGGGTAATTTTAATCTCTTCAGTACCATGACGCATTTTCATATTCATTCTGCTTACTATTTGGTGAGTATACAGCTTCAGATACTTATGTGGAGGATTAGAATAGTGAAGACTGTGGCTATTAATCTTCTGACCTCCATAAACCCTTCCTAATATCAATAAAATGGTCGAATCGTTTGCCAATCGGAAGGTAAAAAATGTGTCCTAATACTGAAGGGGTTAAGCACATACATTGGTTTAGGTGACGGTGGTGGTGGTGGTGGTGGTGGTGGTGATGGTGGTGTACACTAAGAACAATAATGGTAAGAATGAAATAATACTGAAAATGAGGACAATGATGGAAAAAATGGATGGTAAACCAGAGACAAAAATAATAATAGTGGTAGATGATGTAGATAGGTAATGATGGTGATGTAGAGGCAAGGAAGGCAGGTTAGTGGTGGTGGTAGATGGCGAAGATAATGGAGGTGATGAAGAGGGAGAGTAAAGGTAATGATGGGGTGTGATGGTGGTGGTGGTGATGATGATGGTGACAGACTTGACACACACAGAGAGAGAGAGAGAGAGAGAGAGAGAGAGAGAGAGAGGATAAGGAAGGAAGCTGGTGTGGTATTATGTATTGATGTGTCTCAAGGCGGCGGCATGGGAGAGAGAGAGAGAGAGAGAGAGAGAGAGAGAGAGAGAGAGAGAGAGAGAGAGAGAGAGCGCAATCACGCCACCACCCACGCTCACTCTTTACTCTCACACTACTCTCCCCCCTCTTCTCCTCATCGTCCCCTTCGTACACCACCACCGCCACCAACAACAACAACAAAAACAAAAACAACAATAATAATAATTTACTGCTACTACTACTACTACTACTACAAAACCACATCTAAGGGAACCGCAGTAGTAGTAGTAGTAGTAGTAGTCGTGCCATTGTCAGAGGTGCCAGTATCAGGAGTGCCAATGTCAGGGGTGCCAGTGTCTCCTGCTGGCGTCCCTGCTAGCGCTGATCCATTACCAAAGATCGCTGGCGGGAGGGGGCGGGGCGCTGGCTGGCGGGTCCTGCCGTGTAGCCAACCCAGCGGCGCCGCCTCAGTCTCCCTGTGGCTGTGGCGGTGAGAACATATGTCGCTCCTGTTCGCGTTTTTTTTTTTTTTTTTTCTCAAGGGGGAAGGGAGGTTCCGAGCTAGCTAGCGGCGCCGAATGTTACGTTACAGCTGCGATGTTACGGCACGCTGACTCACTCTCACTCAGTCACTCACTCCGCGCCTGCTCTCCCACTGTGACTCACCGACTGGATGAAATATTCTGGTGGAAATAGCAAGTGTTGGTGGATTTGCTCGGTGAAATTAGACCAGCCGCCGCCCTGCTGTACTCAGAAATGTGTGTGTGTGTGTGTGTGTGTGTGTGTGTGTGTGTGTGTGTGTGTGTGTGTGTGTGTGTGTGTGTGTGTGTGTGTGAGGGGAGGGAGAAGGAGGGGGGGTAGAGGCTTAGTGACCTAGCTTTTGTGTCACAGCGGTGATGACCTCGTGTGTGTGTGTGTGTGTGTGTGTGTGTGTGTGTGTGTGTGTGTGTGTGTGTGTGTGTGTGTGTTGGTTTAAAGGTGCTGATTAAAGGTGTGTGTGTGTGTGTGTGTGTGTGTGTGTGTGTGTGCAGCTAAAACTGTTATATCGTGAGTTGGACTTGTCACGCCTTCACGCTGCGATATTGTTATTGTTACTGCTGTTCCTGCTGCTGTTGATGTTGCTGTCACTTGTGCTTTTGTTGGGCTACTACTACTACTACTACTACTACTACTACTACTACTACTACTACTACTACTACTACTACTACTACTACTACTACTTCTTCTCCTTCTCCTTCTCCTTTTACTACTACTACTACTACTACTACAGACTTTACTACAAAAACAACACTACTACCATTGTCATTATTACAACAACTACTACAACTGTTATTATTATAACTACCACTGCCACTCGACCACTTCTACAACAACCACCACCACCACCACCACTCAGTGTCTGGTACTCAGCTCGCTAAGTTTACCTGCAAGTATTGATCCCCTGGCAGGAGGCACGCTGGTGGCGCTGAAGGAGCCGAGCCTTGCCCTCTTCTTCCTCCTGCTGCTGCTGTTGCTCCTCTTCCTCCTCCTCTTTTCGTGACCATTTTTTGTTTTGTCTTTTCGTTTTTCTTTTTCTCCTCCTCCTCCTCTTCCTCTTCCTCCTTTTCTTCCTCCTCCTCTTCTTCCTGCTGATCTTTCTTTTTTGTCTACTCTTTCTGGTAATCTTTCCTTAGATTGTTTCTCCTCCTCCTCCTCCTCCTGGTTGTATTTTTCCTCGAGTTGTCACTTAATTCGTTTTCTTTCTTCTTGCTTCCTTCTTCTTGTTCTTGTTCTTGTTCTTGTTCTTGTTCTTTTTCACGTTCTCCTACTGGTAATTTTTTTTCAAAATTCCCATCTTTCTGCTCTTCGACCTCCTCCTCCTCCTCCTCCTCCTCCTCCTCCTCCTCCTCCTCCTCCTTCTCCTCCTTCTCCTCCTCTTCTCCCTCAGGCTATTTTTTCTCCGGATTCCCCTTCCTCAAGTTTTTCTTCCTGCATTTGATTTTTTCCTCCTTCCTTCCTTCCATCCTTCCATCCTTCCCTCCTTCTCTTGTCTTCTCTTCTCTTCTTTTCTCTTCTTTTCTCTTCTCTTCTCTTCTCTTCTTTCTTCCTCCTGCTAGGCATTTCTCATTATAATCTTCATTCCCTTTTCTTGTCTCCTCCTCCTCCTCCTCCTCCTCCTCCTTGTCTTTGCATTATGAAAATATTTTTAAGCGTTAATCCTCTTCACTTTCATCTCCTCCTCCTCCTCCTCCTCCTCCTCCTCCTGCTCCTGCTCTAGAAATGTAATGAGAGGAAAATTCCGGTGTTATTAAATGTTTATGTGTCAGATTCTCTCTCTCTCTCTCTCTCTCTCTCTCTCTCTCTCTCTCTCTCTCTCTCTCTCTCTCTCTCTCTGTGGGCTGCACAATTTATAGCAAGTAATATTTTTTTTTATTCATTTTTCTTGTGATGTGGACTGAAATATCATTTATTGTGCTGCTTTATTGCATTGTTGTGTGTGTGTGTGTGTGTGTGTGTGTGTGTGTGTGTGTGTGTGTGTGTGTGTGAGAGAGAGAGAGAGAGAGAGAGAGAGAGAGAGAGAGAGAGAGAGAGAGTGTTCCTTGTTCCTTTTCCAAAATAGTGTGTATAGTATGTATGGTGAAGGAGTGAATGTATAGTGAATCGTGTGACTATGGTGTGTGACGAGTATAGTGACAGTATAGTGGTCGTGTATGGTGAAGAATACCTGTTGTGTTGTGTTATGTTGCTATTCAGACTACTACAGTGCTTTACAGTGTTGCATAGTGAGTAATGGTGATGTGTAGTGCCAGTATTGTGCCAGTATAGTGCCAGTTGTTTGGTGTCTTATGGTGATTGTGATATGATAGTGTTTTCTTACATTGACGTCAAGATATGGTGACCTGGGTGAATGGTGATGCTTGTTTGTATGGTGAAGTGGTGATGGTGGTGGTCAGAGTGCGTATTGATAGTGAAGTTATGGTAATCTGGCTTTGTATGGTGCTTATGATGATTATGGTGTTGCTGGTGACCTAATTTGGTGTGACGCGTGGTTATGGTGGCGAGTAATGGTGTTATTGTGTGGTGTTGCGTCATTGTTACTGTGTCAGGCGGTGTGTGGTGACTGGTGGTGGTGGTGGTGGGGACTGGTGGTGGTGGTGGTGGTAACTGGTGGTGGTGGTGGTGTTATTCAATTTGGTGTTTACTTCGAAAATAAATAATCTAATATAGTTTTGTTTATTTTAATGGTGAGACGTGGTGATGGTGGTCACTGTGATGGTCATGAGTCAATGGTAGTGGTGGCGATGGTGGTGGTGGTGATAGTAGTGGTAGTGGTAGTGGTGACGATGGTGGTGGTGGTGGTGATGGTGATGATGAGTCAGTGGTGGTGATAGTGGTGGTCGTGAAGGCAAAGAGAAAATGAACAAGACAAAGAAGAAATTTAAGCTTCATAATATTTACCGAACGTGTGTGTCTGTGTGTGTGTGTGTGTGTGTGTGTGTGTGTGTGTGTGTGTGTCCAAGATAAGCATTGTGGGGGGAGTTGAGTGTCCGCCCGTTGGTTTGCGTGTGTGTGCGTGCAAAATAAAGGTGAGTGCATGAATTAGCTGTGTGTGTGTGTGTGTGTGTGTGTGAAAACTCGGGATAGAAGAGAGGGGTGTGGATTGATCGATCCCCCCCTCCCACCCCCGTAACCCTCCTTCCTCTTTATCCTCTCTCTCTCTCTCTCTCTCTCTCTCTCTCTCTCTCTCTCTCTCTCTCTCTCTCTCTCTCTCTCTCTCTCTCTCTTCTGCCTTTCATTCCTTCCCTTTCTCTCCTCCCATTTCCTCTTTCTTTATGTTATCTATCCTCTTCTCATTCCTTCTCTTTCTCCATTTATATTCCTTTCTTACTTTATTCCTCTCTCTCTCTCTCTCTCTCTCTCTCTCTCTCTCTCTCTCTCTCTCTCTCTCTCTCTCTCTCCAATTATTTTCTCCTCATCCTTCTCTCTATTCCTCCAGCTGCCGGTTTAAGAGAGAGAGAGAGAGAGAGAGAGAGAGAGAGAGTCTGACCAATGCATTTTATCTTTCGTGGTGTTATTAAAGTGACTCTCTCTCTCTCTCTCTCTCTCTCTCTCTCTCTCTCTCTCTCTCTCTCTCTCTCTCTCTCTCTCTCTCTCTCTCTCTCTCTCTTTCTTTCTCTTTTCTTTCTTCACTCCATCTCATATTTTCGTGCCAATTCTATTTCTCCTTGTCTTCAGTTCTCATATTTCTCTTTATTTCCTCTTTTTTATCTTCTCCTTCCTTCGTTATTGTCATTCTTTTGGTTTGTATTCCCTCTTCTCTCCTTTATCAGCTTTTATCTTCGACTATCATATATCTTCTTTTTCCCTTCTATTCATTCCATCTTTCTCCTTTACTTACATCTGCATTTCCTAGTCTACATATTCTTTCCATTTCACACTTTACTACCTCCTCCTTACCCTCCCTTTTATTCCCCATTATCTTTCTAATCTCCCTGCTCACCTCGTCTTTCTTCCACACTTCTCCTCCTCCTCCTCTTCTTCTTAACCTTCCCTTACCGCCTTCTATCACCGCTATCTCCTTTCTCACTTCCCCATTCTCATCCCATTTCAAGGAGGGCTGCCACTATATTCTAAAACACTCAAGCCTCGACTTTGGTTCATTTGTATAGGCTCTGTATAAAGTATAAAGATTAATAGAATTTTTATATTAATGACAGGAGAAACAGTCTTAAGAACCCAACTGGTCATCTCCGTAACCTTGGAAAATAGTCGTGGTTAGAGAGAGAGAGAGAGAGAGAGAGAGAGAGAGAGAGAGAGAGAGACGTTTCAGAATACAGGTCTAGAAGTGGCATCGCTGGTGGTTGCGACCGAGGCTGATGTATCGGTCTTTCTCGTCCTCCCTGAGTTGACCTTTGGAGAGCCGCTTTGGGAGGGAACGGAGGGATGGAGGGGCGGTAGGAGGGTCCCTGGCACTCCCTCCGTTCCTCTGGGTGGCTGTGTCTCTGTCTCTCTTGTTTCTCTCCCTCTGCGGTGGTGTGGGAAGGGAGAGATTGAGGGGATGTGGGAGAAAAGGTAGGGAGGACTCAATGGCTGGCTGGCGATGTTTAGCCCGTATTCAGAAACGACTTCCCTCTCTCACTACGACAATTTTCAATGGCCACAGAGACAACTACCGAGTTTTCAAGACAGTTTCTCCCTTTAATAAACGAGAAATCTTGCCAGTCTATCACCAGAACCATAGAAATACTCTTAAAACACGAGTATCTTCAACTGGAGTCTTTGGGAAGCAGTGAAGGTGAGAGAGCAAAGCGTTTCAGAATACGGACCACTCAGTGTCTAACTCCGTGGTCTCTCACACCCACTTTTCGGTATTCCGGTCGTGTCCGGGAGGGTGTGTGAGGTGTACAGGTGCTGTGGGTGTTGATACGTATAAGAAGGTGTAGCTGTGGTGTAGCTTTGTGTAGGTGTTGAAGGGAGTCGTGGATGCTTTAGTGGTGCTGCTGGTGTTGGTAGTGGTGTCTAGGGTGCATTGGTGGGTGTATAGCGAGGAAAGGTTGAAAATTGTGTGTGTGTGGTGGGGGTGTGTAGAGAGAGAGAGAGAGAGAGAGAGAGAGAGTAATAGTCGGTGTTGCATTGTTTGGTGTTGAGTGTCCTCCTGTGTGTTGTTGAGCCGGGAGAAGGAATGTATGGATTGGTGTGGCTTGGATAGGAGGGTTGGGGTGGTGGTGGTGGTGGTGTTCCCGTTCCAATCTTTTCGTTCGCCTGGAATTGTGTCAAGGATGGTATTCGAATCGTCGTGTGTGTGTGTGTGTGTGTGTGTGGAGGGAGATAGATGGGTGGGTGGGTATACGTGTTATCCAGTCTTATTACGTGGAGATTGGAAATATAGACAATATTATTTCTGGGAATGTTATTCGAAGGAACAGAAGCAGACATCAGCAGACCTCGTGGCTCTTAGGATATTGTTCGTGTTTGTGTATGTGAAGTAAGCGGGTGACGTTACCATGCATAAGTAAATGTAAATGTGTCGTTCTTTTGAACGGAGCTGCTGATTCTGTCGTAGGGAAGGAATGTAGATCGAACGAGTTTTACGTTGTGTCTTAGATCTTTGCTCTCTCACCACGAGTATTTTCAAGGGCCGTTGAGATAATTAGCGGGATTTTCAAGAGCGTTTCTCCAGTTAATAATGCAGAAATCTTGTCACACTGCCTCTAGAACCGTAAAACCTTATAAACTCATGTAAACTTAAATAAAGCCTTTTGAAATAGTGGAGCCTTAAAGAAAGCGTATAGTGTGTTTATTGTAGCGTCCACCAGCTACTATTGATAAGACTTCGATGGCATAACCTCCATCGAGAAAAGGTGACCAAATATAAAGAAAGGGAAGGGATTATAGACGAAGCTTAAAAGAAAACGGAGTGGTTCTTGCAGCGCCATCCTTTAACTATTAATATAGACTACATGGACAGAACCCCGACCGAGAAAAGATGCTCAGATATAAAGAAAGGGAAGGGATTATAGACGAAACGTGCCTGGCGTGGCTTGAAAGAAAACGTAGTGGCTCTTGCAGTTGCAACATTCACCTACTATTAATAGCCTACGTGGACATACCCTCGACCAACAAAAAATGTTCGGTTATTCACAAAGGGGAGGGACAACAAACGAAGCGTGCCTAGCGTGGCGGCGGCGGGAAGGAAAACGTTTATTCTCGCATCGTCCACCAGCAACTATTAATAGCCTACACGGACATAGCCTCGATAAAAGAAAGTTGCTCTGGTTGTAAGGAAGGGAAGGTGCATAATAGACAAAGCTAGCCTAGCGTGGCCGCCTGAAAGAAAATGTTAGTTCTTTCTGCGTTCACTTATGTTAACCTCTTCAGTACCATGGCACGTTTTCATATTTATTCTGGTTTCTATATGGTGATTTTATACAGCTTCAGAAACTTAGGTGTGGATTAAAATAGTGAAGACTGTGGCTATTATTGCTTTTTACCTCCATAGACTCTTTCTAATGTCAATAAAATCGTTTAATCGTACCCAGCCTCAAGGTAAAAATGTGTCTCGGTACTGAAGAGGTTAAGGAAACAAATTTTAAAGGTAATCAAGCCTGGGAAATAAAACAGTGAATTTTACAGCGACCACCAGCAAAAAGCGATATTATATGTGGACTTAACCTGCAAGTGAGAGTGCAAGCGTCCATACACACGAAGAACGAGTGAAAAGGACAGCTAGAAATGACAACCCGCAGTGAATCACGACCGCAGCTTCTGTACTCGGCATCCAACGACGACGATGCGCAGAGTGGCGGCGGTAAACAGGACAGAAAAGGTCACGGCTCTCCTGAAACCGAATTTGAACCCCTCGCAACCACCACCGTTACCACCACCAGCACCTCCACACCCACTACCGCTGAGACTGACGCTAATGGTGACGGTGTGAGTGAAAGTAAAGGCGATGATGAGAACTGTGTTAATGGAGGAGGGGAAGAAGGAGGAGGGGGGGATAGTACTGAGGCTGGGAAGTCCTGTGATGCCTCCTCCCTGGCTGTGGCTCCTTCGTCAGGCCTCCAGCACCACTTCTCTCTGGACTTCCCGCGTGCACAGCTGGAAAAACTTGAGCCAGAGATGCTTCAGGTAATGGAGTCTTCGCCGCGTGTGTTGGATGGAACGAAAATGTTGCGTGTTTGTGCTCTTATCTATTATTATTATTATTATTATTATTATTACAGCTATTATTATTATTATTATTATTATTATTATTATTATTATTATTATTATTATTATTGTCATTGTCATTATTATTATTACAGTTATTATTATTATTACAGTTATTATTATTATTATTATTATTATTATTATTACATATTATTATGGTTGTTGTTAGCATTATCATTATTATTATTTAATTTTTTCAACCATCTCTGCCAAACTTTCAATTTCTCTTAGCTCTCTTCACTTATTTGCATACATTTTTCACTCCTTATTGACTTATTTACTCTCATATTCATTTACATATTATTTCTAGCAGCAAAACTCCTTATTCCTTCACCAGGTTTTTTACACACTGCCATCCATTCACTGATCTACATATTCATTCACCATTTATACCCTCCTGTGTGTATCTCCTCTACATACTTATTACTCTTCACAGGACTCCAGCTTTGTGCTCTCAGCGATGGTGGCGGCTGTGGAGGAAGGAAACCTGCCAGGACTAGAGAAGCTGTTCACTGTGGCCCAGAATATTGATGTTAATATGGCTAACAAGGTGTGTGTTTGTGTGTGTGTGTGTGTGTGTGTGTGTGTGTGTGTGTGTGTGTGTGTGTGTGTGTGTGTGTGTGTGTGTGTGTGTGTGTGTGTGTGTGTGTGTGTGTGTGTGTGTGTGTGTGTGCGTGTGTGTGTTCCACTGTTTGATCTGCTGCAGTCTCTGACGAGACAGCCAGACGTTACCCTACGGAACGAGCTCAGAGCTCATTATTTCCGATCTTCGGATAGGCCTGAGACCAGTCACACACCACACACCGGGACAACAAGGTCACAACTCCTCGATTTACATCCCGTACCTACTCACTGCTAGGTGAACAGGGGCTACACGTGAAAGGAGACACACCCAAATATCTCCCAGCCGGGGAATCGAATCCCGGTCCTCTGGCTTGTGAAGCCAGCGCTCTAACCACTGAGCTACCAGGTGATGTGTGTGTGTGTGTGTGTAGACAGGGTTAGGTTCATAAAACTGTTGGTGTGTAGAAGTATGTGTGGGATGTACTGTAGAGTGTATGCAGTTCTGTATTAGCCACCCAAGAGAGTCTCCTGCACTATTACATTAAATACAATATATGTTCTACAAGTCCATGGATCTCAAGAGTATGTGTCTGTCTGTCTGTCTGTGTGCAGCATGGAGAGAGTGCCATCCACCTGTCATGTGGCCTGGGGCAGCTGGACGCCCTCAGATTCCTGGTGAAGAAGGGAGGAGGGATAGAGGCCACTGATGCCCAGGGAGACACACCCCTCCACTGGGCTGCCCGCCAGGGTCATGCACACATCATTGCTTACCTAATTGAGCAAGGAGCACAAATTAACACACAGAATAAGGTAAGGTATAGTGAGTTGCAGGTAACTTTTCCAGGTTTTGGTCACGTATACAGTGTGAGATATGAGATGTGCTTTGCTAGACTGTCAAATATTTCATTCCAGTAATTTAATTGATATATAATATTTATTAATTTTGTAGTTTGTATGTATAACTCTTAAGAAGCATTAATATAGAAAAAAACTTTTTGAACCATTCTAAATATATCTTAACCATCTCAGCACTGACTAGTAGTGGCAATTTACCATTAGTTGTCCTCATCACCTTTGGTCGTGTTGCAGAATGGGGAGACCTGTCTGCACGTGGCCTGCCGCTATGGACACACAATGGTGGTGCAGAACCTGTGCCTGTGCAACATGAACATTGACCTCCAGGACGACGTAAGTATACGCCATCACTGCTGTGTATAATGGTCACACATTACCTTATGGCCACTCCCGTGTATAGATGTCATAGAGGATAAAACACTGCTCATAGTGACATTTTCAGTTTTAGAGCATTCCATTGCCAGAGATTTAGTTGGCACCGAGCACCCTAGCGTCTCTGTGCTGGGTAGATGAGTTGATGAGTAGCCCAGCACTAGATGGTCACATGGATGGATGGATGAAACGTGGCACTAAAACCTCATTTCATCCATCCGCCCGTCCGCTCCGGCACTGTCCCGTGTATGCTCGTGGCGCCGGCGTTCTGCTCGTCCCGTTACTTGTGTGTGTTGTGTGCTGTAGCATGGAGAGACAGCGCTGCACATTGCAGTCTGGCACGGCTTCCCTCGCATCGTCCACCACTTGTGTTCTGCCTCGGCCAACACTGAGCTGACTGACAAGGTGGGTTTGTCTCCTGTGCCGATACTTTGTCCCTCGTCCTGCTTCAACTTGCATCACTGGTGTGCCTATCTTCTCTTTCCTAGTGTTTCTTGTACCTTTTTCTTTTAATTTTTGCTTTTTCTTCTATTTCTTTCCCTATCCTTGAAGTGTGTTGGCTTTTGCTCCATTTCTTCTGCTTTTTGGGCTCACAGTTACATTAACATTTGAGATGTTTATTTATTAATTGATTGATTAATTATTTTTGTTACTTTTTTTTTTTTGCTGAATTTGTTTAATTTTCAGTGTATTTTTTTCATCTCTGCCAATTTGTGTAATTGATTTTTTCTCTAATCTTGAGAGTATTTTCTTCTTATTATTTTTTCTTATTAATTTTTTAGCTTTTTATCTTCACATCCTGCTCTTGTGCTTCTGTTTGTGTTAAAATAGAGGTACAGTTTTATGCCTGATTATCTGAAGGACCCATGCTTGCTTCTTTTCGTCTCTTTTTTTTTTTTTTTTTTTTTTCCATCATAACATCTTTACTCGGAATTCAGCCTCTGCCTGTGTCTACTTAGAAGGTGCAGCTTTTGCTTTATCTTCAGAATATGTTATGCTTAATATTTCTCAGTTATTCTGTATCTTAATGAGTTTTATGTACTTGGATGTGTAGTTTCATTATTGCCATACAGTTTTCTTTCAACTAGTTCATCTGTACCATTTATTTTTTTACCTTTTTGACATGACTGATTCATTACAATAAGTAAATTTTTACTTGCAACATTTTTTTCTTTTCTTTTATTTTACTAAATTACTTGATAGTCATCCACTTGTCTTTCTTATGATGAATTTTTCTGATCTTAATCTTGTCACATATGTACGTGTATAACTTGCCTCTTTATCATGCATTTTTCAGGAATAAGCTTAAGTCTTTTGCTGTATTTCTTCCATTATAAAGGCATTTACATGTAACTCTTACAGCAGTAGTATTTAATTTATAAAAGAGATGTACGTATTTTGAATGTAGATGAACCTTAATACTTTGGAAATCTGTGAGTTGTGTGAGAGAAGTAGAGTAGAAGATAAAACCATTGAGGCTACATGTACATCTGTCACTCAAGATTTATGTAAGTGTAGATTTTGAGATAATACTTGTAATTTAAACATGCAGTTTGAATATTTAGCAGCTGAGGAGAGTAGAATGAAGCATAGAGTTAGTTCACTGACTTGTAATTTGAGCTTCAGTATTTTGAAGGAAAGTAGGATGCAGTATAGCAATTATAATGCCACATAGCACCATGCCATGCCAACCAAGCTTGCCACGCCCTACAGGAGAGCCAGACACCGCTGCACGTGGCCAGTGGGCGGGGCCATGTGGAATGTGTGCGTGGCCTGGTGGGTTCCGGTGCTTGCGTGGATTCCCAGGATGCCCATGGTGCCACGCCAATCCATCATGCTCTGGCCCGCCACCACATTCAGACAGCACGCATTCTCCTCCATGCCGGCGCCAACACTGACATTACTGATGATGTGAGTTGCTTTGCTGTCTCTCTCTGCCTTGCCTGTCAGTCCTTGCTGCTTGTGTGTTGTGTGCCTGCTTGCTCAAAGTGAAGATGAGTTTACTTTTTATTTTCCTGAAGTGTTATTAAAGTGGAGAGATAAAATAAGAGAGGGCAGTGTAATTTACTTTGACTGGAGATAGACTCAGCTTGGTGTTTGGATAGATTCATGCAGCCACCTTCAGAATTGAAGCACATACACACTGTAAATGTCAGTGACTCAACATATACATATGATTTTTATAAGATGAATTTCCTATCATTTCTCTGCCACAGTTGGGAGAGGCACCGATCCATATTGTAGCCAGGGAGGGATTACTCTCCTTGGCGCAGACCCTGTGTGCTTTTGGGTGCTGTGTTGATGTGCCCAACAAGACTGGCCTGTACCCCTTGCACCTAGCAGCCAAGCACGGCCACACAGAGCTGGTCCGGTGAGTAGTGTGTGTGTGTGTGTGTGTGTGTGTGTGTGTGTGTGTGTGTGTGTGTCTCTGTCTGTCTGTCTGTCTGTCTCTGTCTGTCTGTCTCTGTCTGTCTGTCACATTACATGTTTGGAGTATGTACTGTTGACAAAACTCAGACCAGGTACAAGCCTGAACGATGACAAATGCAAAACTGTACATATGTGTGTCACTTTTTTTTTCAAATATTTTTCCCAATACTAGTACACATATTGTTCACTCTTCATGATCACACAGAGCTGGTGTGTGATGTCCTGTGTTCCTTCTGCAGGTGTCTGTGTCTGGCAGGGTGCACTGTGGAGCAGAAGAGCCGTGAGGGCATCCTGGCAGAGGTATCGGCAATGGCCCAAGGATACGATGACATAGCGGACCTTCTCAACAGACTCAGAGGGGTAAGGCACTGTATGCCATATCTTTTTTAACCAGAATCCTCATCATCTGGACTACCGTGGTTGTCTGTTTCATTTCTTTGCTTCTGATAGGTGGTCCATTGTTACCTTGCTTAATGTATTGCCTTTGCTATCTCATTTCTTTTTCTTTAGATCAAGTAAATTTAATCTTGTAAGGACTGACACTTGTTTCAGGTTAGTCTCCTGTGACAGTCTGACATTTCACCTTCTCTATACTCTACACAGGAGCAGCAGAGAGAAGAGTACATCCAACAGCTGATCCCGAGTCCTGCCTCCATCCCACGCATCAAAGTGAAGTTCCTGGGTCACTCTGGCGCCGGCAAGACAGCTCTTGTGGACACCCTCAAGACTGGCTACTTCTCCTCCTTCTTTCGCAGGAGCAAGAGCAGCACCTCCACCACATCGATCGGCTCTGTTGGAAAGAGTGAGTGTTTGGATTCAGATGAGGAGAGAGGAGAGAGAAGTGCTGGTCTTTTGTATGATTCAGTTGTTAGTTTGAGTGTTTGTAGTGAATGGCATTGTGAGTTCAAAAGAGTAAAGGAATGTGTGAAACAAGTTACTGAGGAATTCTTATTTTTAAACAGAGATTTACAAAGAGGTGATCCTTTATCTTAGAGGACAAAATTATACAATAGTCCTTAAACCTTTTTGAGGATAGTAATGGAAATACAGAGCTGTGTTGATTAAGAAGAGTAGGATAGCAGTTCACTTACACTCTCTTGTAGGTTCCTCCACCATGAAGGGACACTTTGAAATGGAGTCGCCTCTCAGCTCCCGCCAGAACTCCCTCACGTTTGAGCCATGTGAGAACTACACCAAAGGCATTGATGTCCAGCAGGTGGGTGGTGCCATCCTGCCTCTGAGTGTCACTCCAATTCTTGCATCTCAAATTCTCAAACAAAATTGCCTTAAAGTTTTCAGATAGAGAGAGGGAGTAGGTAACTGAGATTGCCTTTCTCCCATCAGGTCACCATTTCTGGGGTCGGGGAGCTGTCACTGTGGGAGTTCTCAGGTCATGAGGCGTACTTCCCTGTGTATGACCACTTCATTGGCAACACCTCCTGTGTCCACCTGGTGGTGTTCTCCCTCAACCAGCCCTTTGATGTGCAGCTCCAGCAGTGCTCCTTCTGGCTGTCTTTCCTGCAGGCTCGCATCCCTCCGATGGAACCACTCAGTTAGTACATGCCTTTGTTATCATGAGCTGCAGTGCTTATGTTTGAAGGACAAAGAGAGAATGTATCCTCCATCTTTTCCATCTTCTCTTGTACTTTTTTTCTGAAGGCTGTTATCATTGCTTTGTGCTGAATATTCTTCATATGCTGACACTTTGTCCTGCAGACATGCGAGGGAAGCCTAGCAAGCCAGCAAAGGTGGCCCTTGTTGGTACACACGCTGACACAGCCCAGTGCCACCGCAACCTTCAGGGAGAGTTTGTTGCTCCACAGGTTCACCTGCTGCAGGTGAGGGAATTTAGGGGTTCTGGTGCTCTGTATGAGTTGTATAACTAGGGAACAAATGATAAAATATGTTTCAGTTTCCCCTTATAAGTTTTATTATATAGATACACGTTTGAATCCTTTGAAGTACCATTTTTTTGCCTGTTGTAGAAAGTAACAAAATGTGAATCAGTTAATTGTGTTTTAAAGAGAAAAAGTTCCACTTGTATGGTGAATAATAAGAAATGTTACAAATTAAAACAACGATCATGGAAATTGAAACAGGAATGAGCCATCAGTTGCTTATTATAGGAAGATACATGCATTTAGTAGTTTGAGTTCCCAAGCACACTAAGAAATATCAGGAAGGATATTTTGTGTGAATCCATGTAAGGAACACAAGGATTACTGGACATACATATAAACCTTTCACTTTCTCTTTACTCATGCAGCTCTTGACTCTTCCCCAGGAGAAGCTGCTGGACCTGTTTGGGGATGTGTTTGAGGTGCACGACACAGTGTTTGTGATGGATGCCACAGCTCCTGGGTCAGCCGCCAGCCGAGCCCTCAAGCAGTACCTGGCTGACTGCAAGGCCAAGGTCACCCAGGTTAGTCCAAGTCACCTGTGCCAGATCAGCTTGGGTCACTTACAGAGCCTTCAGTCAAGTGTACTTATTTTATCAGGTCATTTAGGGTTATTTTTAAGTAGTTGAGTGAGTCAAGTGCATCCAGGTAACTTGAAGGCCACTTAGTTAATTCCAGGTAACATTTGTGGCATGTGAAGAGTTTTCCATGAGAATATGAGGGGCAGGATAGTGTGGGAGTGGTGCAGGTGGTGACGGAAGACCATCAGAAGGCTTCCAATGGTCTGTCCTCAGTGTTGGTGTGGCAGCAGGTTTGTGCTGTAAGGAGTCCACATGGCTTCACGTTAGGGTGTTGTCAGTACTGCTAGGTGATGACCGAATAAGTTTCTGTTTCAGTAAGGCAGTCATGCAGTACCTCATGACCCAAAAACTTAATGGTGTTCCCTCCCTCTCTCCCATTTCTTATTTGTTCATGCTTCACACTGGCATGAATGATATCAGTTTCCTTATTATTTAACCCCCCCAAAATGGTAAAATCCTGAAGTGCATGCCCTTGCTGTACCCAATATAACTGTTCCATGGTTCACTCTTACTAAGAACAATGATTTTGCTCTGGTTGTTGCATTATTGTCCTACACCACACTCTGCATGACAGTGTTACCTGAGGAGCCCAGGCCAGGATAACACTGGGTGTAAGTCTTTACTAGGAACTTTGCTTCCTGTTATGGGATAATTTTACACTTGAGTTACCAGTTTTCTTGCAGTGTTTCTTGCCATATTTTGTGTTGATCCTTGTGAAGTGGTGGTTATAAGGAGCCACCTGCAGGTCTGGCATGTCAATAGTAGTACATATATTGGTCTTATCTCATTTGTAGCATGTTATCATTTTGCTATTATATTCTACAAAGTTAAGAAATATTTTGCATATTGCGAGTTATTTATTCTCTTTTAGTAAGTTCAGAGTAATTACATTTGTATATTGAGACAATATGTTTTTTAGGAATGCTTTACTAACCTATATTTAGACCAGTGCTATTAACATTTCTCTCCTCACTAATGTACTACCAAGTCACTCACACTCTGACTGCTTGAGGGGGGTTATTTGGTAAGTCGCTGTGGCCTGCCCACCCAAAACACTCAACATTAACCAACAACACTGTGTCAGGCTGTAGACAAACTGAGATCCTTTCATGTTGCTTTCTGGGAGAGAGAATTACATTGGAAATAAAGTCTTCTGGAAGCACATCTTGTACTGGCCTATGTTGAAGCACCTGTGAATGTTACCATGGGGTGCGGTGAGACATCTGTTTTCTCGCACATGTGGTGGGACACTGAAGTATTGTCCGCATGTGTGTGTGTGCCGCAGGGCTGGAGCGGGGCCAGTGTGGCGTATGCTGTGGGTGCGGCAGTAAGCGGGGATGGCTATACAATCCTGCAGCCTGACTCATGTGAGGTGACTGCCCCCCTCCTTCTCTCCCCTCACAATGCAATGTACTACAAATATCTGTAACCAATATCCAGTAGTGTGCTTCACGACACTTGTCTTTGATAGCTGCAGACACATGCACCAACACACACACACACACACACACACACACACATGCACACACACACACACACACACACACACACACACACACACACACACACACACACACACACACACACACACACACACACACACACACACACACACACACACACACACACACACACACACACACACACACACACACACACACACACACACACACACACACACACACACACACACACACACACACACACACACACACACACACACACACACACACACACACACACACACACACACACACACACACACACACACACACACACACACACATGAATGTTCAGTGTGGCTTGTTAGGGTAGTGGTGAACCTTTTCTGTGGATATGAAAAACACCTTCTGTTCTAAAGATCCTCAGTCTGAATATTACCCAGAGTTCATCTACCATTGTGTGTTTAAGTGGCACAGCTGGCTGCAGGAACCTGTTGATCCCATGGCATTTGGAAAAGAATCTAAAGAACAACGTCAGTCACTTTATAATATTTGCACGGAGGATCAGAACCTTATCTTCTCCACACGCCAGAAGTGATACGTCCCACGGCTGCTATAAACCTTCACACATCTCTAGTCGCTGTCAGTTCATGTGGCTACACCGTTCTCAGTGGCTTTCACCGTGTGTGAGAGATGCATGCACACCCACACAGCTTTCACACGTTCCTTGAGAGAGTGTGTAGTGTCCAGGCATAGCTAGCAAGGCTCCTGTCTCTGAGTGTTGCTTGTTGGTAGTCCTGTGCATGGTCCTTGCTTCCCTGCTCCACCAGGCACACTCTCCACCGCCACAGATAGGTGACTCTCCTTCAATCTTCTTCTCTCGTGTGGACCATGTGGCTTGTGTGTGTTACGTGCGTGTTACAACGTGGCAAGGAGTTTTGAAAATTTGTCACACTTTTTTTTGTTGGCTGATTCCATTTGGTAATTTGAGGATTTGGTCTATGGAGATTGTGTTTTGTTTGATTCACTTTAATATGACATTTTCTTGGTTTTGTGTTTATTTTAGGCCCCACTATATGTTGTATGCATCTAGATGTTATTCATTATGGCTGACCACTTAGTCTTCAATGGTTAGTCAATTTCTTAATACTGTTCTCTTCCTGTTAGTTATGGGAATGTCTCTTAAGTATATCCTCTATTCATGTGTAATGGAAGCTGAAGGTTTGATGTTAATAATGGAAAGTTTTTTTGTATTTCTGGTGCTTTTTATTGTTGTGTATATCACTTCATTTTCAATTATCCATTTATCAAAATTCCTTTAAAGGTCCCATCCCTTGTTTTGCTTGTAATATACTGTCATGGTGTCGACCAGAGTTTCAGTACTTATCCTGATAAATATGTCTGCAATGATTGTTTAAAAATGGAATGGAAATTAATATTTTCTTTGATTAATATTATTTAGTCATCATTCTAAATCTTGTGATTCTTTTATCACCAAGCACATTTCTGGCTCAGTCATTATTGCACAGCCCCTCTTGCTGCACCCCCTTGAGCACTTCCTCAATTAAAAACTCCTGGTTAATTCCTATGACCTTCACAGCACAGGGTCATGTGGAGGGCTCAGAGGCATGTGCCTGCCTGACCCTTGATCACTGGTGGTCTTGATTCCACAGGGGGTGCCTCGAGTCACAGGGTTCCTGGGAGCGGTGGTGACAACGCTGGCAGAGTGGAGGGCCTCACTGGGGGAGTTCCCAGTTGTGTCTTGGCCGCAGTTTGTTGATGTGACCCACCAGCGAGTCAATCCATTGGCTGGGGAGGAGCATCTTCGTGAGGTGAGGGACTAGGGACCTGTTACTCTCAGGCTTATGGCAGGTTAGAGTTTCCTCAACAGTGCATACTTCAGACAAAATACAGGAAGCACATCATACTTAGTGATAGAGGTGTGTGATTGAAGTACAGAGCATTTCCTGTGTGTGTGTTTGGTGCAGGTGGTACAGCAGCTGCAGTTGATGGGGGAGGTGGTGTACCTGAAAGCAGAGGCACAAGACTTGGTGGTGCTGGACCCAGCCTGGCTCACTCACCAGCAGATTGGTCACTTGCTCTCAACACAGTATGCAGCCCATGCCAGAGTCACAGGTATGGAGGAAGCACAGAACAATGACTTTTTGTTAGTGCTAATTAGTTTTAAATACTATTGAACTCCTTATACTGTTGATGTCATCCTTCATAATTGTATTTAAATTTGTGACAGACCATTACATTAACTTTAAAGAGAAATCAAGCCAGTCTGAGAGTGAATGATCTTACCTACTTTAGTACTAACTACTGTTTCTTGGCAGGCTGCTACACTGTGGACGACTTCCAGATGAGCTTCCCAGAGTGTGATGCTTTAGACCTACTGCAGGTGCTGGAGGCATTGCACCTCTGTACTCAGGTGAGGGAGGTTGTCTTTATATCCCTCCTAGAGTCTTTAGGAGAAGATTGACTTGGGAAAGTAGATATAAAAGCAATAAAAAAGTGCTTAAAATGGCCACTACCTATATGTGTTGTAAGTTAACTGATTGGTATTATTTGTAAGGTAGATCATTACACTCACAAAATTAAACAGGATGGCTTGTTTAATTTTTGTCTCATCTCAGTCTGTAGTGTGATGATGATGGTGATAAAGAAGGAACAGTTCAACTCGAATTATCATTGACTCTCCTCCAACAGTGTGATAATGACGGTGAAATAGAGTATGAATTCCCATGCTTCAACCAAGTGGAGACGCTGGATGGCCTGTGGGAGAAGGTGGACCCGCGTTACACTGACGGTGTGTATGGGGGTGTGCGCCTCCGCTCCCCGGCACCCACGCAGTACATCCTGCCTCCCATATACATCCGCCTCCAGGTATGTCACTCACCACTATTTCTTCTTCATCTTAAGTCTATCCTATATAAGGTAACACTGAATTAGCCATTACTTTTGAGATTATAGTGTTCCACCTTCACTTATTAATTTAGTTCTTGTTCAGTGGGTTGCCAGATCATAAACAGACATGGGAACAATAAGTCAAAATAAGTAGTGTGTGTGTGTGTGTGTGTGTGTGTGTGTGTGTGTGTGTGTGTGTGTGTGTGTGTGTGTGTGTGTGTGTGTGTGTGTGTGCGCGCACGCGTGCATTTATGTAGTTGTATATAACCTAGTTGTGACATATGGGAGAAGAACCATGCCTGCACTATCGTGTCTTCATATCCACACTTATCCAACTTTTCTTTACTACTTCTAACCTTTCCATCCAGCCTGATCTCTATCCTTGCCATCCCACGTAATCCACCGCTGTGTCTCAAAGGTTCAGCTGCGGAGGTCATGGCAGGAGTACCCAGAGAGAGACACAGATCTCTACCAGTGGTGTGGAGGCTCCAAGTTCTGCTCTGGTCCCCTGGAGGCTCTGCTCACAGTGGAGGAGGGTGGGGAGGCCATAGAGCTAAAGGTGCGCGGTCCTCCTGAGTCTGGCCCCGTTGCCTTCTTCTTCATGGAGGACCTCCTAGCCATGATTGATCAGGTGTGTTAGGAATTACTAGCATGTTAAGATCTCTGTTTTGTGAGGATTGTTTCTGTGTGATTGTGAGTTAGTATTGATTTAATGAGCCTTGAGTTTATATCTATGTCGTATTCTGTAGCTGTTTGCACCTCTTTGTAAATAGAAAACAGTTAAAACCTTTCTGTGAACTTCAACAAAAAAGGGAGGAATTTTGAGCTAACATTCTTATCCTTCTTACAGGTCTTGGTTGAGATGTGTCCCGGACTGGTGCTGGAGAAACACGTGTTGAGCTCGGAGCAGCTGGCAGCACATGCTGCCACGGTGTATGCCTGGCCCCCTGCTGACATATACACAGCCCTGCTTAGTGGTGGTGTGCAGGCCACTCTTGCCAACCCTATCACAGCCAAGGAAGAGACATTCACCAGCTTAGTCTGTTTTGGGTCTCAGGATGTAAGTTTTACTCCTCATTACATAGTGAATAGTCTGTTATTTGAATGTTCTGTTGTGAGTTTGATCCTGTATTGCTTCTCTCATGTGCTAACTTTTTTACCATTGGTCTCTCAGTATTTCAAGATATGAATTCATGTTTTTACAAAAGATATTACAGGAAGAAAAATAAGGCTTGATATGTGCTTACCTATTAACATGAATAAACGATATAATTCCTGGACTCTCCCCTTCAATGATGCCAAGTTTATCCTGACATCACCCTGACGTCAATGAATGTTGTGTTCCATCCTTCGCTGTATGTCTGGCAGGTGGTGTCCAGCCTGGTGGTGGGGGGTGATGTGCACATCTCCAGCCTCTGCACTGTCACTGTCCAGCGCTTGGCAGCACTCATGGATCCCCCACATCCAAGGGGCTCTGACTGGTATGGCTCAGAAGCTGTTTGTTGTAAAAGTTCAATGTGTAATTAAGGTTTTATTCTTAAGAGCTATGCTTTCTTTTTAGATCTTTTTGAAAGCCATTGAAGTGATTAGTCAATTCTGGACATTTTTTGTTATTGATAATTCAGCATTAGATTTGTTAGTATCATTAAGACAATATTGTAAACCCCAAAACTTCCATTAGACTTAGAGGCTCCATGTTGTTGAGAAAAGATACTGAAGTGTTTGGAAATGTGGTTCTAAGAGTTCTACACTTACACATGAATAGGAAGATGGTAAGATAACATACTAATGAGCCATTATCAGATGTATAGTTAACTGAGATGAATGCTGCATTACAGGTGTGTTCTGGCAGTAAAGCTTGGTCTGCAGCAGCTCCTCCCTTCCCTGGACACAAGTGGTGGTGCTTCCCAACACTCCCCCACTGCCACCCTCCTGCACTCCTGGGGCCAGACCTCTGCAGCAACACTGGGTGGGTCATCACATTAGCAACATTCCTAATATTACAGTATTGTCTGCCAAAACTTCCAGTTCTGTATCAGACCAGTAACTAATGTCCTTACTTGTATAATAAGGAAATGTAAACCAGAGAAGTGTTTAACAATCTGAGTCCATCATTAGCTTCTGACAGGTTTATTATCAGCTGACTAATTCTCTTTCCTGCGCTTACCACCTCAGGCAAGCTGGTGACAGAGCTGCGAGGGATGGAGCGAGAGGATGCGGCCGTGGTGGTGATGTGTGGTGCTCCCCTGTACCAGTTGGCTCCCCCAGATGAGGACACCACCTCAGATTCCCCTCCCATCTCCTCCACCTCAGCCACCTCTACCTCCAACCTGTCCAGATGAGGTGGCTCGGAGTCCCCGCCCGTCACCTGGCTCACCCCGCACCCCCTGTGGTGATGGCGATGGGTGTGGTGATGGAAACCTTGTAGCTATTTAGCCTCTGTTTGCAGTTGTTGAATTTTTATGTGTGCATCAGAGAGTAGTTATGTAGCTATTGTTTTCCAGGATTGGTGTTGAAACTTAAGGGTTTTTTTTCCAGTATTTATTTCATGGTGCAGCACAAGGTAGCTTCAGGCTCTTAGTTCTGTGCTCTCTTCGCTGAACATAAGTGGCTTGGAATACATCACACGTTCAAGCAGAAATGTTCTTTTTCGTAGTTTATTAGTTCCAGATTATTGTTATTGTTATTTGTATTTGGAGCTGGGATGATGGATTCTCTGTTTAACAATCCTAGAACTTTGCACGAACTTTCTCTATCTCTATCAGCAGGACAAGCTGTGCAATCAGCAGACTGTGAATCACATCTGCTGGGGTGATGAGTGCCAATCTTTACATTTATATTATGGCGTGCTTGAACCCTGTGAAGTGTGTGTGTGTGTGTGTGTGTGTGTGTGTGTGTGTGTGTGTGTAGTAAGTAAAAATCAGTATGTTAACTTTGGGCAAACTTCCTCAACTTGGGTGATAGCTGTTTGTAGCATCACTATTGCTTCATTTACTACATAAGAATCTGCTTTCACTGAAACTAATATTGAGAGTCAGTATGCGTGAAGTCCAGCTTGCACTTTTGCCTCGTAGCTGTGAGCGTCATTTAGATTTAAGAGTCAACTAGAGTGTACCATGGCCACTCTGGTCTTTGCATCACTATCAGCCCATGACACGTCCCACAGACCCTGATAGCCCCATTAGTTTCCCATGACAATACAGCAATCCTTAGTGAACCATCTGGCTGCATTTGATTAGTATTTTTCACTGCATTTTTCTGTATGGACCAAAGCACCTCTTCAGAGCATTGTGATATTAACTGTGAGAGCCAGCCTAGGACCTTAGCATGAGCCAGCAATGCCTTAGAGAGCCCTGCACAAAGCTGTTAGTGGAATCTGTAGTTGCTTTTGATACAGATCCAGAAGGCCGGCTGCTAGTGCCCAGGCATCCACTCAGCCCACCAAGGCCCTCTCACTCCTCCACGGGGGCTGATTGACCGCTGCGATGGGCACTGAGGCCTTTCCATTGTTGTTCGTTGTTGTTCATGATACACTACAATCAGATAGTCACTTGCCTTGTGTAGCAAGTATAGTGTATGTGTCTTCTGTTCTCATTTTGAAGGTACCTAATTACAAAGTGTGTAGTGGTGCTCCAGCCTTACTTTTGTGGTAGTGTTTATAAGGCGGTACATACATATTAGTGTGGGTTTTAAGTAGCTTTTCTATCACCACTAACAAACCTTGAACATCATGACAGCATGTAGTTAGTTCATCTTAGTATTCTAGTCCACTGTAGGTTTAATGGCAGAAAATTTATACCTAAATCTTTCTGGTAACTAAGGTTGGTATGTAGGATTCTAAATACTTTCTTCTCTTTACGCAACATCTCACCTCATTTAACAAGAAAGATGCTGTTCTGTAATTACCTTAAGTGTTGACAGGTACACCTCCAGCACCTGCCTCGGAGACGGGTGGTGGTGTGCCAGGCTGTCAGGTGCAGAGTTATATTGGGCAACCAGATAAGATTCGTCCACCACTGTGTTATGCTCCTTAGTGATAGACTCAGTGAAGATTAGGTAACTTCTCAGTGCTGATATGACATGTGATCTAAGTAAGGATTTTTTTTCACAGTATTTGCTTGTATTATAGGGTAGTTCATACATTCCTCTGTTCTTTTTGCTTTGATGTTTGTTTTCCCCAGCAATGAGAGGACAAAGAGGGCTCCTTACCTGAACCCTGCTTCTAGCTGTGCAGTTCCTATCCCATCAATGAGTACAGTAAAAAAACACTCTTCCATAATACAGAAAGGATCAATATTGAGACTTTCACATCAACTCTGCATTAGATAATCATGTATTTTTTGTACTATAGCCCCGTTTGACCTTACTGTTGTGTTTGGTTTTGATTTAGTAACTAATCTTCTCATGTAAAGTACTGTACCTTTAATTTTAGTGTTACAGTTTGGTGTTAGTTAAGTCACTGCCCTGGTAATGAGCACAGTGGTAACCAGAAGAGGTGCAGGTGTGTCAGGAGTTACCACCACATAATGCATTACAAAGGGGAGGTACTGGTATCAGCCCATGGTGTAATGAAGCTGCTTGCCTTTCAGGATGCTTCTCTTTGA
This sequence comes from Portunus trituberculatus, assembly GCF_017591435.1. Lineage (NCBI taxonomy): Eukaryota > Metazoa > Arthropoda > Malacostraca > Decapoda > Portunidae > Portunus > Portunus trituberculatus. The sequence continues at coordinate 6,861,686 of NC_059277.1, forward strand.
TGCCTCAAGAATCATTCCAAGCCAAGTCATTTTTAGCTGTTGATTTCCAAGTATTATTATTTTTTATTTAGCTGTAAGTTGGTTGGTGAAGACAGGAATGTGAAAAGCTGAAGCATTTTCAGGAGTTGCCAAAAGTAAAAGAGTAACAAAGAAATATGCTTGAAAAATTATTAGATGGCCTTGTGGTTGTGTAGGTTATGGTGTGAGGGCAATAGTTGTGTGAGTGAGGGTATGAGGATGAGGATGGCTGTTCCTGGCATGGCTGGGCTGGCACTGCTCCCATGTGTCACCCCCAACTTGTGGTGTGATATACAGATGAGTTTTATTATTGTTGTATTCTGTGTTCAGCTGGCACACGAAAAATTGCTGCATTTTGCTTCTGCTCAATAGTGAAAAGAAAGGATAATCTTAAAGATGATATTAAAGGAAGTTTTGTGGACTTTTAGTAAATGTTGGACAATACTTCATGGTGCGTGTGAAGAGTTACTTTGCTTTCCTCACATTCCAGTACCCTTTAGTGTGTCTGTCTCCATGTCAATGTGTCTGGGTGCCATAAGCACTATTTATTGCTTTTATATACATTAAAAGAAACATTTATCTTGATGTTTTCTTCCACCATGATTCTTTATACAACAGGCTGTGATGTCTTGTATGATCCACTGTGTGTCACTCAGAGTATGGTGATCAGTAACCTTCAAATGCCTTGGAAGGGCAGATATACATATATAGGAGAATTAAGAATATCATATCAATGGTTCTTTAAAGAAGAGTCTGTCATGCAGTATCTGACTATTTCAGTGATAAAGTTTAAGCAGTGAGCTGAGCTGAAGGGCAAAAAGGTGGACAGGAGAGCACCACCTGACAGCATGGGTGGTGAGTGTGCAGGAGATGGCTGTGTGTCGGCAGCAGCAGCAGTGAGTGTGCCAGGAGTCACTGCCCAGCTATGGTAGACTCAACAGGTGGGTTTACAAGTGTGGGAAATGTACTACAGATCTGTCTCAATTTGTGAATGTTTTAGCTCTCTTAAAGGAAGTTAATGAATTGGTGAGATTAAGAATATATTTTCCTTTCTTCTTTAGATTTTTTTTCTTTCTTTTCTTTTTCTTTTTATTTATACCATGTGGGTTTTTCACGGGAATTTCTGGGCTAAAGGGGATACTTTTTAGGGTACCTCCTATCTCAAAGCCCACCCACTAGGAAACCGTTGCCCTGAGTGAGGAAGCCCAACCTGCACTCAGACCGTGGACAGGATTCAAACCCATGCGCTCAGAGATCCCTCGGATCCCAAAGCACGCATGGTTCCACTGTACCACGGCGGTCCCATTTATTGCATTTATCATTTTTTTTCTTGTATTTGAGGTTTTAGGATGTTTTTGATGTATGGACAAACAAACCTTGAAAGTTTGTGCATTGAACGCTGGTGAATCACGACTTGCATGTGTTTATAAGCAGTATGAGGTGTAGTCAAATAATTAACTGTCCAAAATTATGAGAAATAACTTTATTTTGAGGAAAAACTGCATGTAAAATAGTCTTCAGCTAACAGACTAACATCTACTCAGTACTTGTCATATGCACCTCTCAAGACCAAAGCTGGGAGGAGTAACAACACCTTACAGGCTTACTGAATACCTTATCTTACAGTACACTTGATCTAAGTCAAGATAAAAGTCCACTAGGTTATTTATTCCTTTTCCGTGGCATCTCACACACCAAACACAACTAACTTCGATCACCCATTTACCAGGCTACAAAAAAAAAATCATCTAGGATTAGACGTCACAATAATAACGATAATAATAATGACCGTAAGGAGAAGATCCGTAACACATAGGCATCTTTAATACTACTTGTAATTGCCAACCTTTCCAACAAACTGAGAGGCTAAAAGTACAGTAAACAGCACAAAAGTTGACAAACTAGCCAGCTTTCCCTTGACAGAGGCTCTCACTCAACACCACAACACCTGAAGTCTAGTCTGGTACGTAAAATCCTCAGAGACTTTACAACTCAAGTCCATATCCAGAAACATTTTGCTCTCTCACCACAACTGTTTTTGAAGGCCACAAGATGATTAGCTGGGTTAACAAGTGTGTTTCTCTCATTAACAACATAGAAATCATCTAGATCTGTCACCTGAACCATAAAAACACCCTTAAAAACCCACATCACTTCATATACAGAAGAGCCTTTTGAAAGTAGTGGAGGTGGAGGGCAGAAGTGTTTCAGAATACGGGTCCTTATTGTTACGATGCCTCGGTAGCATTTCTGCGTGCCAGGTGAAGGAAGAGCTGTAGCAGAACTGTCACTTGGCGGCCTTGTGCTATTCATGTCACACAAGTCTGACTCAATGTGAGGTTATATAGAAGGCTTCCCTGTGTTTATCATGGCTGTGTGTGTGTATGTGTGTGTGTGTGTGTGTGTGTGTGTGTGTGTGTGTGGGTGGAGAAGAATTATATCTCAGATCAAAGTAATGCCTGTAGTACGGCATAATATGAAAGAGAAATTTGAAAATATATTGTGTGTTTTGTGTGTCTGTGTGGGTGTTTATTTGTGTGTGAAGGACTAATGTGTGGATGAAAGTAGCATAATTTATCATGAAGGAAAATCTAGAATATGTGGAGTGTGTGTGTGTGTGTGTGTGTGTGTGTGTGTGTGTGTGTGTGTGTGTGTGTGTGTGTGTGTGTGTGTGTGTGTGTGTGTGTGTGTGTGTGTGTGTGTGTGTGTGTGTGTGTGTGTGTGTGTGTAAGGGACTATGATTAGGCTAGAAGGAAAAGTTATGGTACAATATGAAGAGGAACCTGAAAAGTGTTTGTTAGAGTATGTGTATGCTTATGTGTGTGCGTGTGTGTTAAAGAGAGGAGAGAGGGCAAACTATGACCACTCATAGGACGGATTAGGGTGTGGATGTGGGCATGTGTTCCTATGTACAAGTATGATTATGTGAACAGGAGATGCAAAATTACCTTAGCTATAACATTATGAAAGCATATCCTCTCTCTCTTACATCTTACAGTGGGAGGAGTAGAGGAATATATAAAACCTGTTGAAAGAGAGCAAGAGAAATATACATAGAAGCTGTTTTGTGGTGTAATTTAAGCGTAGTTCATCCTGTTTTGGATTGATCAAGTTGATTAGGTGTTGCTTGACATACCTGATATTTTGATTAACTAATAAATTATCATCTGTCCTGTGAAATCCAACATAATCCATGAATTCTGTCGATCAAGAATGAATGTTGATTGTTAGTGAGCCCTGTTTGGCCGTGAGGTGCTGATGTGTGCTGGGAAATCGTTGACCTTGTGAAGGAAAGGCATTACTGTTACTGTAAGCTTTGTTTTATGGCATGGGCCTTCTCTGAGCCATGCACTGATGATTTACCCACTTCTTATTGCATTCTTCTTATTATTATCATTATTATTATTATTATTGTTATTGTTATTATGATTATTATTATTATCATTATTATTACTGTCATCATACTACACACTCAGAGCAAAGGAGAGGCTGTGGCAGATGTGATTTAGCAGGAGCTTCCGTACCATCTTACAAGTCCCAGTTTTCTGTACAATCACAAGTGGAATGCTATCACAGCACACCAGAACACCTCTCCACAGGATCTGCCTTCAGATTACCTTGCTGACACTCACAACTGAAGAAGGTACTCTCACACACACACACACACACACACACACACACACACACACACACACACACACACACACACACACACACACACACACACACACACACACATGCCCGGTAGCTCAGTGGTAAGAGCGCTGGCTTCACAAGCCAGAGGACCAGGCTTCGATTCCCCGGCCGGGTGGAGATATTTGGGTGTGTCTCCTTTCACGTGTAGCCCCTGTTCACCTAGCAGTGACTAGGTATGGGATGTAAATCGAGGAGTTGTGACCTTGTTGTCCCGGTGTGTGGTGTGTGCCTGGTCTCAGGCCTATCCAAGATCGGAAATAATGGGCTCTGAGCTCATTTCGTAGGGTAACGTCTGGCTGTCTCGTCAGAGACTGCAGCAGATCAAACAGTAAAACACACACACACACACACACACACACACCGCGTAGTGTAGTGGTTAGCACGCTCGACTCACAATCGAGAGGTCCAGGTTCGAGTTCCGGCGCGGTGAGGCAAATGGACAAGCCTCTTAATGTGTGGCCTCTGTTCACCTAGCAGTAAATAGGTACGGGATGTAACTCCAGGGGTTGTGGCCTCGCTTTCCCGGTGTGTGGAGTGTATTATGGTCTCAGTCCTACCCGAAGATCGGTCTATGAGCTCTGAGCTCGCTCCGTAATGGGGAAGACTGGCTGGGTGACCAGCAGGTGACCGAGGTGAATTACACACACACACACACACACACACACACACACACACACACACACACACACACACACACTAATATTTTGAACATAAACTAGGAGAATTTACTTACTTGAACCTCTTGCCATTAAAGATATGTTTGTGTTGAAGAATAATTCTTAAGCTTGTATTCTTAACCCCTTAAGTACTATGATGCATTTTCATATTCATTCTGCTTACTATTTCATGATTTTACACAGCTTCAGAAGCTCATGTTGGGAGATTAAAATAGTGAAGACTGTGGCCATTAATCGCCCAACATCCATAGACCCTTCCTATCGTCAATAAAATGGTCTAATCATACCCAAATCTCAAGGTAAAAATGTGTCCCAGTATTGAAGGGGTTAAACATTTCTGGTTCTCATAAGAAAAAGAATAAGAAATGGCTACTTCAGTTCTTTTGGATATACCTTCCCACTGATGATGCAGAAGTCTTGTTGAAATATTAGACTCCTGAAAGCATCTTCAAACACTCCCAGTAACTGCCAGTGATAGTAATGAGACACCAGAATGTTTGAAAATACAGTTCACAAGAATAGGTATCAGATAAAGATAGCATTTCTAACCCCAGAGGTCATGTCATTTCATTGTCTTCTCTATCCTCTTATCACAGTGACACAGATAAGACTCCTCTGCCTCAGTTCCTCTTTTTTTGTCATTTAGTGCTTAGAGGTGAAGGATTAATGAATTCTGCCTCATCTTTTGTGTCATTTAGTGCTTAGTGGTAAAGGATTAATGGATTGTGCCTCAGCTGTTGTGTGAGGGTTAATGGATTCCTTTGCCTCAGAATGCCTCAGAAATAATGCATGGGCAAAGTAAACAGGAATTGATATGTCAAGTAAGCACAGCAGGGACCAGGACTGTGCTGCTGTGTGAAGTGGAGCAACACAAGCACTGGTCTCCCTGCCACTACTGAATGTGACAAATGATATGTACTGAACTTAAAACTTGAGGCTCAGCAAAATGGTAGGAAATTTACACACACACACACACACACACACACACACACACACACACACACACACACACACACACACACACACACACACACACACACACTTGAGCAATAGCCATGCATTTTCTCATGATAGAGTTACTGAGGCCAAAGGAACTAAGTTATAGCAATATTTCTCTCTTCTATTAGGTAAATACTAATTTCTTAAGCATTTTTTTACTTGTTTTTTAGCTTTGGGGGTTTTTCTTGGTTTAAGAATCATAGTGAAAATTTGATATCTATATATTAGTAATTTATACATTTAGGTAGCTTTTGTATGCCGTTTTTGTTCAGTTAATGAGAAAATATCCTTTTGCACAGTGAAAATATATCACTGTTGGGTTACTTATCAGAATACGATGAAAGAATGAACAACACTATAACTAACATCACACCCACGCCTGGTGATGAGATACTGTACTCACATCACATCGCTCAAGCATCGCTCTCACGCATTAAACAAATCTTAAAAAAACAAATTAGGTAAAATGCTACATCTGATGGAACTTATAAACTACGCAAACAGAGATGGTTCCAAACACTGCCCTGAACAACTTGACTTCACCTCCATGCCACACCCTGCCGCTGCCGCTGAGTCTCGCTGCCTCACGCCACCCCAGTGAGGCCATCTTGAGACATAACGTAAAGTGTTCTCTTCACAAGGCTTTCCCATGGTGTGTGTGTGTGTGTGTGTGAAGGCTGAATTTGTGAAGTCTTAAATAGATATCCTTTATACATCCTACACTGAGAGTACGTATGCATGATAACCTTATACCTTAACTTTACAAAAAGGTCGTCATATTTCTAAAAATGAGCACTTACATGCCATACCCTGACGGTGTCCAAGCTTAGGCATCAGCAGAGTCTTACTACTGTGTTAGGAATTAGTTTGTGGGTCTGTTTTTTATTTTATCATTATTATTATTATTTTTTTTTTGTGTGTGTGGAGTGAGAGAGCTTAGGCAGACGTGTACAGAACATGAGGGAGGACTAGCATATGCTGGAATGTGTGGTTGAGGCGAGTGAGACTGGTGGTGTGGTGAAGATGATGGTGTGTCTTGGTGTGGTGGGGAGGGTGACAGCGACGGGGATGGGATGGGGTGGGGCGGGGTACCACTGGGTGAGGGGGATGAGTGGTGAGGGGTCATTGTGGACTGGCCAGGAGTGGGTGTGTGGGGGTGTGGCGTGGCATGGTGTGGTGTTGTGGGGGTGAGGGGTGATGGTGGGGTGAGAGTGGTGACCCACCTGGCCAGCGGTCCACTTGGTGTGTTTCAGCACGAGGTGTGGAGCGAGGAGAGGGGATGGCGCCCCCTCCCTTGCCTGGTTTTGTCTACTGCAAACTTGTAATCACTCAACCAGTAAACAACAGTGCATAACAAACTACATAACTACTGTACATGCCATATATATATATATATATATATATATATATATATATATATATATATATATATATATATATATATATATATAAAGAATAGCACCATGTTCGTCCTGGCCGCCGGAGGGCCAGCGGGACCAACAGCGGGCCCCGAGCCGCGCTTCACGCCACACAAGGGGCTCGACAGGTTATCCCTGGGCGGCGGAGCGGCGTGTCAGCGATGCAACACTCACTTGAGCACGAGGCCTCCTGTGGGAGGCGGGTGTCCGCCTGAGGGGCGGTGGAAGGGTTCACAACCATGAGCGAGTAAGACACTGAGTCCTGGATGGGAGAACCGAGGGTGGGGTATGCGGGGATCAGAAACGAAACTCCCGAAAGTCTGGATGACTGGAGGATGGCCGCGCGGGCCGGTTGAAGGCGGGTGGCGCGAGGGTGGAGCCGGTGTTGCATCGGTTGCGGCGGCTGGAGAAGCGACCAGGCCTCTTCGGCGGCAGAGACCACTGCTTGCCCTTCCGCGCCCATGAGGAGGAGGAGTGCCCGGGGCCCGGCAGAGCCCCGCCCTCCCGCAGCGACCTAGACCTGCTCACCTCGGCGCGGGGCACGGCCAATGTGTCCGAGTCTCCCGCTGGCGGCGTGGCAGCGATGGTGACGCGCGCGGAGCCTCCAGCCTGGCAAGCAAGATGATCCAGCAGGTGGGAGCTGGGCAGGACGGGACCAAGGGAGGCGTTCCCTGCGCGTCCTTGGGAGGAGGTGCGCCGCAGGCGGGTGTAGGATGTTGCTGCCACCGCCAGATAGGAGTCTGACTGAGGGTGGCAGGCGTGGGAGGCGATCGACGTGTTGGCCGAGGGGCGGAGGGCAGGCAAGGGCAGCTGGGCGGGCTCACTGGGGCACGGCTGTCCGCTACGGCAACCTCGCACCCGCAGTGTCATCTCCACCCCAGTAAGGCACGGACACGGACACCCGCGGGTGCCCGGGGCGATCTGGAACATAAAACAACTCTTGTTTAATGACGTCAAAAAAGATGTAGTGCCGCCTGCCGCCTCCCGCCGCCATGCCCAGAACGAGAGTCGGTGGGAGGTAGGCAGTGGCATGGTCCGGAGTCCCTGATGGATGAGGTCACGGGGAACTCACCAGGGGGTCGTTTGTACCGCCAGGTGTGAGTCAGCCACTCAGATGTTGCATGCAAAACCTCGCCATACCGTAAGTCCCATTCCATTTATAATATATTCACGCTCTCGGTGAGGGAAGAAACCTCCCACAATTTAGTGAGCGCGTCACCATTACATCTACCTTTATTACTCACTGGCTGTCTCGTCCATAAGCCACACGCGGCTGTTTGTCATGCACATGGAGGGCATCCAAGATAATGCGTAATTTCTCCTCAAAGATTAACGTGACGGTTCTGCGGAAATCCGCGCGTCGAAGGAAAGAAGGGCACATGCATCCTGCTGGGGCGGTGCTGATGAACGCCTCTCACGCCGGGGAGCGGAGTGATGGGAGGCCCTCAGCAGTGGAGGGGCGCGGCGCTCCACCCAGCAGGCAGTGAGCGTCAAGAGGGCGATGGATTTGCGAGTTAGTTTTGCATGACTCGCCAGCATATACGTGTTGCGGGCAGAGTTGTTTGTCAGGAAAGTGGTGGTGGAGGGAGAGGGGAGATTAGGGAATAAGAGAGGGAAGGACACAGATAAGAGAGGGAGGAATAAATAGACCAGGATGAGGCGGAAGGAGGAGGAGGGAGGTGGAGGAGGAGGAAAGACACTGCTGATTTATAGTGGAGAGGGGAGGAGAATGAAAGGAAAAATATAAAGAGAGAGAGAGAGAGAGAGAGAGAGCACATAAACAAACGAGCGAGAACTTGGTGACGCAACAAGGCGGCAGCAGCAGCAGCAGGAGGAGTCACGGTGCCAAAAGTCAGTCAGCCAGCCAAGACAGATATCGCAGGAATGAATTAATTAGTGTCTGGCTCGCTCGCAGGTAGATTGGCAACGCTATATATAAAAACAGTTAAAAGATATCATAAAGTAGCAATAATAAAAATCACCGACGTTAAACAGTACTTATATATGAAAACTCTTATATTGTACTTGGCAAGAGAGAGAGAGAGAGAGAGAGAGAGAGGGCGAGAGTCGGTCTGTCACTCCCCATCTCTCTCCTTCCTCTTTTTGCCCTCCTCGCGTCGCCTATCACGTGTTTATATTGAGTAGAAAGAAAACGGATGATTTGTAGAGGTGACTGTGTTATTTATTTTCCTCCTGTCACTTCGGCTTGCTTCGTCCACCGTCTCTCTTCCGACCACCTGCTGTTACTACCTTTCATCTTGCCTCCTCCTCCTCCTCCTCCTCCTCCTCCTCCTCCTCCTCCTCCTCTTCCCTCTTCCCCTTTTATGTCTTCTCCATCTTCTTACTTCCTGTTTCCTCTCTAGTTATTATATTTTTTTTCTCTCTAATTTAACTATTGAGTCTGTTACCATTTCGTGCTGTCCCTGATCTCTCTCTCTCTCTCTCTCTCTCTCTCTCTCTCTCTCTCTCTCTCTCTCTCTCTCTCTCTCTCTCTCTCTCTCTCTCTCTCTCTCTCTCTCTCTCTCGTCAATTTTCTCCATTTCTTCTTCCTTTTCGTCCTCAATAAATTCACTCATCTTTTCTCTCTCTTCTCCTCTCCTCCCTCTCGTTTCCTCCCTCCTTGCTCTCTTCCATTCTTCATTTTTTTCTTTTCTTTCTTCTTTAATTCCTTCCTTGTTTTCTCAGTTCGTTCTCGTTGTTACTCATTATTTTATTCCCTTTCTTCCTCTCCCTCCCTCCTATCCCTCTTTCTTCCCATTCTGCCTTTCTTCTCTCTTTCCCTTCCTTCTTTCCCTCACTTGATCCTTTTTTCCTTCTCTTCCATCTCCTTCTTACACCACCATTCGTTTCTTCATCCTTCTCTCCCTTCCCTTTCTTTCCTTCTTCTCATAATACCTTCTCTCTCTCCCTCCCTTCTTTCCTTCCTTCCTTTCTTGTTCTCTTTCCTTCTTCCTCCCTCTTTCTCTTTCTCATAGCATCCTTCCTTCCTCCTTCCTTTCTTTCCCCTCTCCATTCCTCATCTCTTCATAGCACCCTTTCTCCTTCCTCCCTCTTTTCATCTTTCTTCCTCCTTCCCTCCCTCCCTTCCTTTCCCAATAACACCCTCCTTCCCGCCTTCCTTCCTTCTTTCCTTCCTTCCCTTCCATCCCTCATTTCTTCGCTTCATAGCACCTTCTCTCCTTCTCTTCATCTTTCTCCCTCCCTCCCTTCCTTCCTCTTCCATCCCTCATTCCTTCTATCCTCTCCCTTCCTCCCTCATTTCTTCTCTTCAGACCACCTTCCCTCTCTCTCTTCCCTCCTTCCTCCCTCCCTCCTTTTTTTTCTTCATAGCATCCTCCCTCTCTGACTTCTGATCTTTCTAGAGAAAATCTAGTAGTTTTCAATGCCTCAAAACTCAATTCCTCCATCTATCAACTCGACACAACCTTCCAAAACAACTATCCCCTCTTCTTCAATGACACTCAACTGTCTCCCTCTTCCACACTGAATACCCTCGGTCTTTCCTTTATTCATAATCTTAACTGGAAACTTCACATTTCATCTCTTGCTAAAACAATTATGAAGTTAGGCGTTCTGAGGCGTCTTCGTCAGTGTTTCTCGCCCCTCCAACTGCTAACTCTGTACAAGGGCCTCTTCCGCCCCTGTATGGAGTACTCTTCGCATGTTTGGGGGGTTCCAGTCACAGAGTTTTACTAGATAGGGTTGAATGAAAAGCTTTTCGTCTCATCAACTCCCCTCCTCTGACTAACTGTCTTCAGCCTCTTTCTCACTGCCGAAATGTTGCATCTCTTTCTATCTTTTAGCGCCATTTTCATGCTAATTGTTCTACTGATCTTGCTAACTGCATGCATGCCTCTCCTCCTCCTGCGGCCTCACTGCACAAGGCTTTCTTCTTCCTCTCATCCCTATTCTGTCCAACTCTCTAACGCAAGAGTTAACCAGTACTCTCAATCATTCATCCCTTTCACTGGTAAACTCTGGAACTCCCTCCCTGCATCTGTATTTCAGACCTCTTACGACTTGTGTTCTTTTAAGAGGGAGGTATCGAGGCATTTACTCCTTTATTTTGGCTGACGCTTTTCCTCTTTTTAGAGAGCCAGCACTCAAGTGGGCATTTTTATAATTTTTTTTTTTTTTTTGCCCTTGGCTGGCCCTTTTTTCTACATAGAAAAAAAAATATATATATATATATATATATATATATATATATATATATATATATATATATATATATATATATATATATATATATATATTTATTTTTATTTATTTATTTATTTTTTTCTCCCCCTCCCTGCCTTCCTCCCTCCCTCCCTCCCTCCCTCCCTCACCTGCTAGACATGATTGTGGTCCTGCAGAAGGGGCTGGGTGGCATTGGCGTCCTCGCAGGCGGCGCTGGCGCAGTGCATGTCTAGGGCGCAGGATCCGGTGCCCGAGGCGGAGGTGGGCGTCATGGGCGTCAGCGGAGACATGGGAGTGGCGGGCGTGAGAGGTGTGACTGGAAAGATGCAAGGGAGAGGTGGTGGTGGTGGTGGTGGTTATGGTTATGTCATTCGATTTAGGTATCAAATCTTCATGCATTCACCTTTCATCATCCTCTTCTTTCTTTCTTCCTCCTCCTCCTCCTCCTCCTCCTCCTCCTCCTCCTCCTCCTCCTCCTCCTGCAGGCGATCTCCAAAGTGATGAGGGATGTTCCTATTTTTCTTAACTCTCTCTCTCTCTCTCTCTCTCTCTCTCTCTCTCTCTCTCTCTCTCTCTCTCTCTCTCTCTCTCTCTCTCTCTATTGTGGTTTGGCTGGTCTATTTAAAGATATGTGTGTGTGTGTGTGTGTGTGTGTGTGTGTGTGTGTGTGTGTGTGTGTGTGTGTGTGTGTGTGTGTGGCCCTTGGGGGAAGGAAGGAGTGCCCACAAGAGTGCCTGAGTGCCCACCACGACCTAATGAGCTTTTGAGCCTCTTCCCCTGAGGCACTCGCCCCCCCTTTGTCCCTCCCCGCAAGCCCATCACCCTGAAGCCGGTGGAGGGAGGACGAAAGGATAGAGTTAGGAGGAGGAGGAGGAGGAGGAGGAGGAGGAGGAGGAGGAGGAGGAATGAGACATAGAGAAAGAAAGGAGAAGGAGAAAGAGGAGGAGGAGGGGGAGGAGGAAGGAGGAAGGAGGCGTCATCACCGACACAAAACTCGCAGTCAGAATCACTCAAGCGCACAGCACCCCACCACCTTCAGGACACACACACACACACTAATTTGTAAACATCTCCTGTGAACCCGGTTTGTTTTCACACATTAAATCATGTCATGGATGTACAAAATATCTGAAAAGACACATTGTAAGTTTCAGTGCAGTGAAGGAACAAATCACTGACGAAAACGGAAGGAGTTTACAGTGGCAGGGGAAGCTACTTGTCTTCCATCACTAAGACTATTCACACAGCTCACACAAGGCGATTGCTTGTCGCAGTTTTTTGGCAAAGCATTGTTTTGAATGAAGGCTTTCACGCCCGGCAACTCCAGTTGGAAGCTGTTGCCACAACTGAGAGTTGCCATTTAAGCAGTGGCATTATTTCGAATGCAAGGTTTCACACGAGGCAGTTAGTTGTAGGCACTGTGCATTGCTTTCTTCCTTACTTTAAGAGGAGCAGGATAAAAGAAGCTCCACACTGAAGGGCACTTTCTTAACTGAGAGGGAAGTCACTGCGGCAAACAACACTGTACTGACAACTGTCACAGGCAGTACATTTCTGCAACCTTGAAACTGGCGCTTCGTGTGAAGGAACCTTAAGCCTCAAGAGCAAGAAGCAAGCCAGCCGGGACAAAAGCTAACCCATTCCGAGCAGGCGTCCACAGCGGCCTCGTTAGTAGGACACATGCAAGACTAAGGCAGGAATAGTGAGTGTTTAGCGCAGCACCCGCCCCGCTGGACGCCAGCATGCGCGGGTGGCGAGGCGAGGCAGTGGTGTGGCAGTGTTGGCGTCCCTCTGTGCGCTGCTTGGCCTTGGAGAAACACAAGGTTAGGTTAGCAACAGTACCACCACTAGTAGCACCAGCACCAACAGCACCAGCGTTAGTAGCATGTTAGTAGTGGAAGGTGCAGCACTACCTGGGATGATGGAGGAGGTCTCTTGATCATCCTCATCTTCGCCCTCCTCCTCTTCCTCCTCCTTCTGTCCTATCTGCTGCTGGCGGGACGATGACCTGGAGTTCTCGCCTTCTCTTTCTGCCGAGTGGCCGTCACCGTGGAGAGGAACAAATGACATTATTTTTACGAAGGGAGAAAGGAAGAGATGGCGAACAGTACAGAAATAGTTGCAGAATTAAGTCATCGTTGTTGTCAGGAACCCAGCGACCTGCGACCATTTAGCTGCTTTCGTCGCCTGCTGCTAAAGAAAGTCTGGGGAGGAAATATCGAAGGGTGACAGTCTATCTTTGGGAGGGGCTTTAACTTCCGCGAAAACGTGCACTGTGGTACGAGAGTGAGCTGCACGTGGCCACAGACAGAGGGTCAGCTGCTATATTTAATCTGCTCTGGTGGGTTGCAGGAGGTGAGGCTGGTGGAGGGGGATGGAGGGCGGAAGGAGTAAAACCAAAATCAGGGTGAAACACTCCCTGATGGATCCTGGTGAAGTGAAAGGGTTTATACATTGTAAACGGCTGAGGATGTGGAGGATGAGGGAATCAATAGAAAAAATAAAGGTGAAATGCTTCTTGGTGGATCCCGGTGAAGTGAAAGGATTTGTGAGTGTAAAGGACTAGGAGATGTGGAGGATGAGAAAATTAAGAGAAAAAAAATAAAGTAAAATGCCTCCTGGTGCATCCTGCATGGTGAAGTGAAAGGATTTGTAGAGAGAGAGAGAGAGAGAGAGAGAGAGAGAGAGAAATCAAGGTAAAATGCTTCCTTATTGATCGTAGGAGTTTTTTGTCTTATGAAGCACTGAGTCGAGTTCATTGCTTCATGTAGATTTAACCCTTTCACTGCTGTTTGGCACGTTTCCTTAATCACTAACCACTCTAACATTTTTTTTTCTTGTTTCAGTCTTTTCAAAACACCCCGCTCAGTAAAAAATGGTTAAATATTATCTTTTTAATCCCTTTAATTGATGGAGATGCTAATAAAAGTGTCATATAGTACTTCTAGTGGTGTAAATTGTTGCATATCGCAGTGACAGTGTTAAAGCAGCAGCGTCTTGACGGGCTTATAGAAACACGGGTCACTTTTATATAAGGCAGGGAAAACGATACCAATTTCAAACTCTACAAGGTCAGCCCATCAATCCGGCGCCATATGACCCTTGGTGTTGCGGTGCCTTAACTCATTCACTCACTCAATCAGCCCATCAACTTCCATTCTTCTATCTCCATTCAGTTTCTCACATTAAACCCTTCAGTACCATGCTGCGTTTTCGTATTCATTCTGCTTACTATTTAGCGACTTTATACAGCTTCAGAAACTTATGTGGGGATTGAAATAGTAAACACTCCGGCCATTAATCTTTTGACCTTCATAAACCCTTCATGATGCAAATAAAATCGTCTAATCATATCCAAAACTCAAGGTAAAAATGCGTCTCAGTACTGAAGGGGTTAGCTTTTCTGATTGGCTGTTTTTATCTACTTCATTACCGACTATCTACCTGGAGTGTCCTGTCACGGGTTCGCCTCCCTGTTACTCCCTCTCATGAACTGACCCGAACTTTCTACCTGGAGTGTTCTGTCATGGGTTCGCCTCCCTGTTACTTCCTTCCGACACCACTCCGGCAGCATTGCAGTCAAACACACGGCATGACCAGGGGACACCCTCAGATACCTCAAGTCTTTACAGGCACTTTATATTCCCCAAGTGTTCTCAACTAATGGCTTTAATGGCTCGGCAAGGGACTCATAGCGCCACAGGTGTTCCGAACCACTTGTGAACAGCGAGTGAACGGAAGGAGCATTGCCACCTTTGTCTTGAGGGATTCATTGACGACTGTGAGGGATGTGCGTTAGGGCAGTCACGTGACACCGAAGATGCGTATGTCACTCTTAGTTGGTGGGGAAGATGTAAGTAAATGTCGTCTATCCACTCTTATCACTGTACAAAGAGTCTTATCCACCACAAAACGCGTGTGTCTATTTATAGTCACTTTATGGAGACGAAAATTTACTTCTATCCACTATAAAAGGCATCTGTCCTCTCCTATCCACTATACAAAGAAAACTACTTACTCCTATCCACTATACACAGACAACTACCCTATCCTATCCACTATAAAAGACAACTACCCTTTCCTATCCACTGTGCAAAGACAACTTCCTTCTCCTATCCACCACAAATAGCGTCCGTTTAGTCCTATCTACCACAAAGAAGGCTATCGACTCTTTTTGCGCCGCGGTGTGACGTTCCAGTGTTGCGCCACTCATGAAATTACTCGCCCCTCCATCGAAAGGAAACAAGGAAGGCGTGTGTGTGTGTGTGTGTGTGTGTGTGCTGAGTACAAAGAAGGTCGGTGGGAAATCAATCCTACATAGAACTGACCCACACCCACACCTACACACACACACACACACACACACACACACACACACACACACACACACACAGGCACGGTAACCACTCCCTCATCAGCGATCAATAATCAAAAGGGAAGCGAGCAGGAACAACCACTACCACCACCACCACCACCACCACCACGACTCTGAATATGATAAGAGAAACAGCAAGGCCGGTATTCTGAAACGCTTTACTCTCTCACTACGTGTGTTTCCAAAGGCCATAGAGATGATTAATCGTTCTGAAGGCTGTTTCTCCCGTGAATAATGAAGGAATCTAGTTAATCTGTCACTAAAACCGCCAAAACAGCCCTTAAATCCCGCCACATCGTATAAACTCGTATTCTGAATCGTTTTGCTTTCTCACACAATTCTTTCGAAGGCCACAAAGATGAATACCAGCGTTCTCTGCAGCGTTTTCCCTGTTCATAATGTAAGACCTGTTAATCTGACACTAAAACCGTAAAACAACTAAACAATGATAAAATAATAATAATATTATTAAATATGTGTAACTTCAATTGTAAGTAATGGCGGAGCGGCATAAAAGTTTCAGAACATGGTCCCAGAACCTGCTGGTGTCAACCCTACAGCTTTTGTGTCTTAAGTTCAAGGGTCACGTGTCATAGGGCGAGGAGAGCCGTGCCAGTCACTCCTCCTCCCTAAAG
Source organism: Portunus trituberculatus (assembly GCF_017591435.1). Taxonomy (NCBI): domain Eukaryota; kingdom Metazoa; phylum Arthropoda; class Malacostraca; order Decapoda; family Portunidae; genus Portunus; species Portunus trituberculatus. The sequence continues at coordinate 6,877,686 of NC_059277.1, forward strand.
ACGCCACGCAGCCAGTAAATAATATAGCTAAGGCTTAAAACAACGACTCTAATGGATTGGTCACCTGGAGGGCGCAGCCGAGAGATCAGCATATGACATCAGGACGGACGAAGACAGGGAGCAAAACACAGAACCGAGGGAAACAAACTGGCTAAACTGACGTCATTAGAAAGACAGAAACAGACGAAGGAAAAGAATGAACTGCCTTGGCGGACTTACGGACTATGAATAACGGATCATAACTGAAGGAAACAAAGACAAGGAGACACAATAACGTCAGAAAACAACAAGGGATCACTGGTAAATTCAACTAGACGGAAGAGTGAGTTAAATTCACAGGCTGGAAAGAAGAAAACACACGAAACAGCAAGAGAAAAGACGAACACGAAGACAAAGACACCGTAACACCAGGAAAGAGTCAAGAAACACCGTTAGAAACACAGAAAAGCAAAACAAAAACAAGATAATGAAGAGAGACTGCCAAGAACCAAACACTACTCGGGACAAAACACACAGAAGGAAGACACGAGAAGACACAACAACCTCAGGAAAGAAACACGGCCGGAGTAGATAGGAAGGAAGGGAGGAAGGTGCACATTATAATCTACTGGGACAACGACCTCTCCTATTTCTGGACCTTCGATTGGCTTGGCGCTGAGGACTGAATATTTAACGTGATGTGGCAGCCGCGACGGATGAGGCGCGAGGAAGTCAAGGGAAAGAGGAAGAGAGAGAGAGAGAGAGAGAGTGTGTGTGTGTGTGTGTGTGTAACAGGAAGATTATACCAAACACTGCAAAACAAGAGAGGGAGAGAGTCCAAGGGGGGAAGGAAGAAAAAAAACAATGAATAAAGGAAAGAAGAAAAAAGGAAAGGTGACAAATGACAAGCAGCAAACAGTAAAAAAGAATGTTAATGAATAAATGTGACCTGAAAAAAATAAGAAGAGGAACGGTGAATGAGGAAAAGGAAAAAAAAGGAAATATGACAAATGGCAAGCAGAAAAGGTTAAAACGAAGGATAATGGATGAATATAATCAGAAAACAAGAATAAGTGAGGAAAACAAGGGAAAATAAGAAAGCTTTGAGACTTGACAAAAATAACTGAAATGCTGAGATAATTGATGAGGGGAAAGAACGAAAAGCCCCAGAGAGAGAGAGAGAGAGAGAGAGAGAGAGAGAGAGAGAGAGAGAGAGAGAGAGAGAGAGAGAAAATGAAATGCCCAAAAAAAAAACTAAAATTACATAAAACAAAAAAAAAAAAAAAATAAGATAAAATTATATAAACAAATAAACCGAAAAACAACAACAAACCGAAGTCTCCAAAACAGAGGAGGCCACAGCAGCACTCACCTGGCGTTGACTCCTGGCTGTTGAGGCGCGCCAGTTCCCTCGCAGAGTAGAGCGGCGTGTTCACCTGGTATACGTTGTTGAAGAGAGAGTAATCCACGGCATATTCCCCGAACTCCTTATTGAACGTCACCAGGGGCTCGAACCGGTAACCCCAGAGAATCTCATTGGGTAGATATGAAGAACGAGCCTGCGTGGTCATGCCTGAACGAGGAAATAAAGACAAGTGTGAATGTTTGAGGAGAAAAAAGATAAGAAAATGAATGAATGTCGAAGAAAGGAAGGATTTTTAAGGAAGATTTATGTTGATTAGAGAAGAAAAATTTAATGTGTGTGGTCATCTCTATAGAAGGAAATGAAGACAAGTGTGAGGGTTTGAGAAGAAAAAGGATAAGAAAATGAATGAATGTCGAAGAAAGGAAGGATTTTTAAGGAAGATTTATGTTGAGTAGAGAAGAAAAATTTAATGTATGTGGTCATCTCTGTAGGAGGAAATGAAGACAAGTGTGAGGGTTTGAGAAGAAAAAGGATAAGAAAATGAGTGAATGTCGAAGAAAGGAAGGGTTTTAAGAAGGATTTCTGTTGAGTAGAGAATAAAAAAAAGTAACGTGTGGTTATGCCTTGAGGAGGAAATGAAGACAAGTGTGAATGTTTGAGGAGAAAAAAAGATAAGAAAATGAATGAATGTCGAAGAAAGGAAGGATTTTTAAGGAAGATTTATGTTGATTAGAGAAGAAAAATTTAATGTATGTGGTCATCTCTGTAGGAGGAAATGAAGACAAGAGTGAGGGTTTGGGGAGAGAAAGGATAAGGAAATGAAAGAATGTCAAATAAAAGAGAATTTATGTTGAGTAGAGAAGAAAAAAAGTAGCGTGTGTGGTCATGCCTGCAGGAGAAAGGGAAGATAAGAGCAAAGAAGGAGGGAAAGGGTAAAAATGACAGAGATTGCAATGAAAGGCGCGGGAAAATCTTATGTTTGTACGAAATTTAAGAGTTTTTAGGAATATTTGACAAGAAGACCGGCTTGCTTGATCATTCCTGTAGAAGAAAATTAAGGAAAAAGATAAAGATTTGAGGGAAAAAAATAGAGTTTAAGCAAAATTTATACTGAGTGGGTAAAAGACGGGAGCTTGCGTGGTAATCCCTGAAGAATAGTGATATGAACGAAAAATCTAACGGAATATTGGCGCAAAAATAACATTATAGAAGGAGAAAGAGGTCAGCAGATACTCAAATAGACACACAGATTGACGCAGGGCAATAATTAACACTATAATTTTGTATCATCAACACACACACACACACACACACTCTCTCTCTCTCTCTCTCTCTCTCTCTCTCTCTCTCTCTCTCTCTCTCTGTTCATGTGATGCGTTGACCAATTATAACTAACGAGGATAGAAAATAGGCGATAATTAGTGGAATATGAGCCGTTTCTCTAAGCTAAATTTCCTTTAATATGATTTACGTAAGTCTGTGGATGTTGTGAGAAAAATTATTAGGTACAGTGTGAGTAACCTTAATAACACTTTGGATCTGTAGTTTTAATGAGATCAGTTTTATTTATTTTTCTCTCATATTGCGAGTTCACTTAGGGTTGTTTAGTTGTGAAAGAACTTATAAGGTGTACACTGTGAGTAACCTTAATAACACTCTGGATCTGTAGTTTTAATGAGATCAATTTTTTTTTCTCATATTGCTAGTTCATTTAAGGTCATTTACTCTGCTTGATCTGTTCGAATCCTTCTTTGAACGTCAGGACATTTATATAAGTTTTTTGTCAGTCTGTTCATGGATTAATTTCAGATCAAACTCTACTCACGGAAGGATTTGTGATCTAACACTGTTCACGAAAAAGAGAAGAAAAAAAGCATAATCAAGCTCTGTTCGTGGAAAAATTGGATCACACTCTACTCATGAAATAAAATGTGGAATCAAACTCTACGGAAGAACTCATGCATACCCAGCACTCCAAACACAAACACTTCAAGCCGTCACGCACCTGTGGACTCGATGACGCCTTCCAGGATAACCACGATCTCAAACTTCTCCCTCAGCAGATCATGAGCCGAGAGGTCAAAGAGAGGCGAGTTCTCATTGATCTTGTGGATGATCGTCATGGGCCAAATGAAGAAGATTCTGTCCTCGCCGATGTCATAACCCACGTCCAACTCGTACTGGAAGAAAGGCAGCACCTCTCCCTCCAGCGTGACTCTCTTACGGATGAGCTGGGCGCGCACGTGAGCCTCGATGATGTGTGACTTCCTCATGTCGCCCACGCGGAAGAGCATGCACATCTCGCCATCCCTCAGACACAGGCAGGCGTTGCGCGAGAACATAAGGGTCTGGGTGCGCTTCTTGGGCCGCGACAGTTTGGCGAACACAATGCCCACCATGAAGGCCTGCGTGGGGAGAGACGAGACACGGGAGTGAAGTGAAGGAAGAGTATGAGAACTATTTAGGAAAGATAGAACGCAAAAGAAGGAACAGGGAAGGAGAGTTAGTGAAGGAGAAGTATGAGGACTATTTAACAGAGATGGGAAGAGTTTAAGTACAAAAGAAGGAATAGGGAAGGAGAGTAAGTGAAGGAGAAGCATGAGGACTATTTAAGAGATAAAGTAAAAGAGAAAAAAAAAGAAAGGAATAAGGAAAGAGTAAATGAAGGAATATGAAGAAGGTCTATACAGGAGAGAGAGAGAGAGAGAGAGAGAGAGAGAGAGAGAGAGAGAGAGAGAGAGAGTACAAAAGAAGAAATGGGAAAGAGACGGGAAGAGAAGGCCTGTGTGGGGAGAGAGATGGAAAGAGAATAAGTGAAGGAGTGTAGGAAAGATTTATACAGGAGAGATACGGAAAGATAAAAGGAGTGAAAAATAAACGGGAAGATGATGCATGACAAAGGGATGTGCATTAGAGAGGTGCGAGAAGAATGCATAAAAGAGACCCACGAACATATACAGAAGAGAGAGAGAGAGAGGAAAATAATACGTAGTGAAATGAAAAATAAATATAAAAAAAAAAACAATCGTGAGAAAAAAACAAAATAAAAATAAAGAAAAAATAAGACGAAATAACAAAGAAGAAAAAAAAAAACACGCGAGAGAGAGAGAGAGAGAGAGAGAGAGAGAGAGAGAGAGAGAGAGAGAGAGAAACAGCTAAATACTAACGTATTCAGATTTTGCCGCACGTGGTCATCTAATACTGCGCAGTTTATCCTTTACAGCAATGGAGAGGGCGCGGGAGAGTTTAGGGGGTGGGCTAGAACACCGGGAGGGCAAGGGGGGAGTGGTGAGGGGAGGCGTGGAGAGGCTGGAGAGAGAAGATGCGTAAAAGAGGAGGGAGGGGCTATGTTGTCTGGGGGAAGAGTGACGATAGATGAAAAAAAAAAAAAAAACCAGGTATAAGTTTTCAAAGAGGAATGAACAGCTGTCTAAGAAGAAGAAGAAGAAGAAGAAGAAGAAAAGAAAAGAAAAAAAGAAAAAGAAGAAGAAGAAGAAGAAGAAGAAGAAGAAGAAGAAGAAAAAGAAAGATGAAGAAAGAAGAGGAGTAGGAGGAGGAGGAGGAGGAGGAGGAGGAAGAGAAAAGAATATGATGCGTAGAAAAAAAAAAAAGGCAGACAGAACAACCAAACAACTTAACAAAGCAAACGAAACAAAACAAAACAAAAACAAAACACGAGAGAAAAAAAAAAAGACGGTCGGAGAGGAAAGAGATTATAAATTTTTACCGCAACCAAGACAGAGAGAGAGAGAGAGAGAGAGAGAGAGAGAGAGAGAGAGAGAGAGAGAGAGACGCAGTACAAAGGCCCCGTATTCAGAAACGCTTTACTTTCTCACCACAACTATTTTCCAAGGCCACAGAGATGGTTAGGGAGATTTTCAAGAGTATTTCTCGTTAATAATGTAGAAATCTGGCCACTCTTCCTCTAGAACCGTAAAAACACCTTTAAAAATTTGTGTCATCAATTTAAATAAACCTTCTTGAAGTTGTGGAGGTGAAGTGGAGAAGTGTTTGAGAATAAGAGATAAGCGACATATTTAGAAACGCTTCCTTCTCTCACCGCAACCCTTTTCAAAGACTGCAGAGACGATTAGCCGAGTTCTTAAGAGTATTTGTCCTGTTGATAATGCAGAAAACTTGTTATGTCACTAGGATTACAGAAACATCCTTAAAAACTCGTGTCACTTCAATTACAGCTCTTTGAAAATAGTGAAGGTGCAGCGTGGAAGTGTTTCACAATATGGACCGTTTACTCCCACGTCTCTCCTTGTAGCTAGTGTTTCTATTTCTTTTCTCTCTTGCCACTATTTTCTAAGGCCTCAGAGATGATTAGCTCGGTTCTTAGAGCTAATAGTGTAGAAATCTTGTTAATTTGGCACAAGAAACGTAAAAAGTTAAGGCTACATTGATGATTAGCCGGGTTTTTTAAGGCTAATAGTGAAGAAATCTTGCTGATCGTCACGAGAAACGTAAAAATAAACCCTCTTGAAATAGTGGAGGTAAAGCACAGAAGTGATTTTTTATACAAGAGAGGAAGCCGGCCAAAGGAAAAAAAAAAAAAAAAAAAAACTTTAATTGATAGTTCCCTTATCTAATATCTAAGAATTACCCAAAAGTCTGGGACAAATGTCTTGAAACCTCCCTCTTAAAAGAAGTCAAGTCGAAGGAATATGGAAATACAGAAGCAGACAGGGAGTTCCAGAGTTTACGAGAGAAAGGTATGATTAAGATGGAAAAAATGGGAATACGAGCCTTGGTGTGATGAGAGGAGGCACTCACCTGTATCATGACCCCTGTGATGCTCTGAATACACATGACAAAGATGGCTTCCGGGCACTTCTCTGTGGTGTGGCGGGACCCGTAACCAATAGTGTGCTGGGTCTCCACGCTGAACAGGAAGCAGGAGGTGAAGCTGAAGATACTCATTACACACGGCGTCCAGCTGAAACACACACAAACAAACACACATACAGTAGGTATTAGATTAAGGGTTATAGTGTGGTTAGTTGGTGTGTTTGATCTCTCTCTCTCTCTCTCTCTCTCTCTCTCTCTCTCTCTCTCTCTCTCTCTCTCTTTATTTTCTTTTTCTAAACAAAACACGACACGCACACACACACACACACACACACACACACACACACACACACACACACACACGGCCCGGTAGCTCAGTGGTTAGAGCGCTGGCTTCACAAGCCAGAGGACCGGGGTTCGATTCCCCGGCCGGGTGGAGATATTTGGGTGTGTCTCTTTTCACGTGTAGCCCCTGTTCACCTAGCAGTGACTAGGTACGGGATGTAAATCGAGGAGTTGTGACCTTGTTGTCCCGGTGTGTGGTGTGTGCCTGGTCTCAGGCCTATCCGAAGATCGGAAATAATGAGCTCTGAGCTCGTTCCGTAGGGTAACGTCTGGCTGTCTCGTCAGAGACTGCAGCAGATCAAACAGTGAATTACACACACACACACACACACACACACACACACACCGCGTAGTGTAGTGGTTAGCACGCTCGACTCACAATCGAGAGGCCCGGGTTCGAGTCCCGGCGCGACGAGGCAAATGGGCAAGCCTCTTAATGTGTGGCCCCTGTTCACATAGCAGTAAATAGGTACGGGATGTAACTCGAGGGGTTGTGGCCTCGCTTTCCCGGTGTGTTGAGTGTGTTGTGGTCTCAGTCTTACCCGAAGATCGGTCTATGAGCTCTGAGCTCGCTCCGTAATGGGAAAGACTGGCTGGGTGACCAGCAGGCAACCGAGGTGAATTACACACACACACACACACACACACACACACACGGGCTTATCCTATTCTACTCCTTGTGGTCACCTCCTCCTTCTCCTCCTCCTCCACACACTTACATGGCACCTCCTTTTTTTTTTCGCCCCCTCGCTAAATAATACATCACTCTGGCAGTAGTCTTTCCCTCTCATTCCCTTCCTGCTGTCTGTCCTCCTCTATATTTCACCGCCCCCATTACTCTTTCATACATCCCGCCAAATATAGATGGCGGTAACCATACGCTGCTGCTGCTCTCAAGTTAGCTTCATAATCGGGCTGCTAGGCCTACACGATCTGATTCTCTTTACTTATGTGTTTGTTGGGTTGGAGTCTGCTCGATGATATGTGGGGTTCTGAAGAGTTTCCTAGTGAGTTTGTTGATGGTTACTTGAGTTTTGAAGAGTTTCCGTGTGTTTGTGGGTTTGGATTCTGTTTATTGATGGATATGCGGGTTTGAAGATTTTTCATGTGTGTTTGTGAGTTTAGATTATATTTGTTGATGGTTACTTGGGATTTGAAGAGTTTCCGTGTGAGTTTGTGGGTTTGGATTCTGTTTGTTTGAGGACATGTGGGTTTGAAGACTCCGTGTGTGTTTGTGGGTTTGGATTCTGTTTGTTTGAGGATATGTGGGTTTGAAGATTTTCCATGTGTTTGTGGGGTTAGATTATGTTTTTGTCGGATATGTGGGATTGAACACTATATTTTATTGGATTTTTTTAACTTCAGAGTCTAAAAATTTCCAGTGTGCGTCTTTTTTTTTTCATCTAATTTTCATCGTAAGGAAATGCCAGACGAGATTCATAAATATTCACAAAGAGAAAAGTTAGCCATCCATTTAGAATTGTACAACATTTTCTGCAGTTCTTCGCTTTTCTCGTTATATAACCTTATTATAAAATCAAATGAACCGTTTCAATACTAGGGCACATTTTTATCTTGAGGTTTGTGTACGATTAAAACCATTTCATTGACATTAGGAAGGATCTATGGAGGTCAGAAGATGAATGGCCACAGTCTTTACTATTTTAATCCCCACATAAGTTTCCGAAGCTGTATAAAACCACCAAATAGTAAGCAGAGTGAATATGGAAACGCGTCATGGTACATAAGAGATTAAATGAAGTATCCTGCTGTTTAACCCCTTCAGTATCATAACACGTTTTCACATTCATTCTGTTTAGTATTTGCTGATTTTATACAGCTTCAGAAACTTATGTGAAGATTAAAATAGTGATGACTCTAGCCATTAATCTTCTGACTTCCATAGAGCCTTCATAATATCAATAAGATCGTCTAATCACATCCAAAACTCAAGGTAAAAATGCGTCCCAGTACTAAAGTGGTTAAGAATCATTGTTCTGTGTGAGGATGAATAGAATAAATAAGAGATGAGACCAAAATCCCATACAACTATTCCCTGTACAATACATAATAGGTGACCTGTAGCCATTACCTATTCATCTCACACGAGTTCGTAATGGACACCACACCGCAGCCTACCTCTAACCTTAGCGCCACCTGTAGAAAACTTCATTTACTTAGGCAATAGGTATGTATTTTAAAACGCTTTGTCCTCCCCCCATCACTACTTTCCAAAGGCTCTAGCTGAAGATACTCGTGTTTTTAGGCTATTTCTATGGTTCTGGTGGTGAATTAGCAGGATTTCTGGTTAATCAAAAGGAGAAACTGTCTTGAAAATAAAGGTAGTTGTCTCCTTGGTCTTGGAAAATTCTCGTGGTGAGAGAGCAGTGTTTCTGAATAGTGACTGTCGTGAATCAGTGATGAAAGGCGGTATTGATATTCTCTACGAGCGCCTTGACGTACAACCTTCCTTAAGCTTCCTAATCATCAACAGTGCTGCATAAAGCGCCTTCAAGGAAAAATAACAGATACAGCGCTGCTCAGTGAAAAAAGAAGATTAAAGAAAAAGAACTTTGAGACGAGAACATGGTGTGGGAACTCACTGACCGTGCCAAGCCTGCTCTGCCTCAGTTTTATGAACGACTCCTGGTAGCGGCGTGGTTGTTGAAATATCCATGTTTTCAGGGGAATGTGTACAGTTTCGCGTTGGATTTCTATGACAACCTTTAGTGCATACGTAATTGTTGAAATATTCTTAATTTTTCAAAGGATTCTACCCCGTTTCGCATCGAAACCGGAAGTTTTCAGTAAAAATTTCTGCATCATTGGTGTAAAAAAGTGAGACGGACGGTAGGTAGACAGCGCTCTTGATAATTATAATCTAGATCACACCAGTAACTTTGAACATGTATACAGAGACAGTGAAGTAATAAAACCATCACTGTTACCACGTAATACCGATGAAATGAGCACCTATAGTATAACATATCGCTATTTAATCTCTTCAGTACAATGACACGTTTTCATATTCATTCTCGTTAATATTTGGTGATTTAACACAGCTTCAGAAACTTATGTGAGGATTAAGATAATGAAGACTGTGGCTATTAATCTTCTGACCTCTATAGATCCTTCCTAATGTCAATAAAATCGTCTAATCACACCCAAACTCATGGCAGAAATGCGTCCCAGTACTGAAGGATTTCCAAACTTGTAACTCACTTGGAGGCGGCTTGCTGGTCGGGGAGGTGGTGCGGCAGGAGGTCCCCGTGCAAGTAGGCGATGACCCACCACACCAGAGCGAATAGAAGCCACGAGCTGATGAATGACATGGCGAACACTAGCAGGGTCCACCGCCACTGTCAGGGCCGCGACGAGGAAGAGAGACAAGACTGTTAGGATGTGAGTGTCGTTAATCTTACGAAGGAGAGACGATCATAAAATGATGTAGAAAAGAAAATAATGTTAGACTACGAGGAATACTTTCATTCTTACAAGGGAGAAAGAAATGTGAGAATATGAGCACTATTTTCATTCTTACGAGATAGAAAAGAAAAAAAAAACATTAGTGTTATTTTTGCGAAGCAGAGAGAAGAGGAATGTTAGAATGTTATAGCCATTCTTACAAGAGAGAGAGAGAGAGAGAGAGAGAGAGAGAGAGAGAGAGAGAGAGAGAGAGAGAGAGAGAGAGAGAGTTAGTATTGCGATTTCCCACAAAACACAAAAGAAAACCTTAATATACCATTCATTAAATACAAAACGAGCTTGTCATTGTGTTGATACAGTCAGTCATTCAGCTAAACAGTCACCAAACTACTCACTCACTCACTCACCAAATCAGCAGTGAGTCAATGAACAAGTAAACCCATCAAGTCAGTGCGTCACTCACACACACACTCACTCTCTCACTCTCTCACTCCCTCAGTCTCCCCTAATCAAAGTTTCACACAGGTTGCCCGGCGCCCCTCGAATGCTGTAACAAGTTGGCCTAGGTCACAGCAAGGTAAAGGTTTATAAATAGGCTACTTAAACAATATTTTTTTCCCTCAGCCTCTCCTCTATCTTCACTTCACTTGATTTTTTAATGTGATTCTGAAGAGGCTATCCCCTTCTGGCTCCTCTTTGTATTAACGTAAAAATTTCTCCCATCTTTTGTTGATTAGGGACTTTTTTTCCTTTTTTTTTTATAAGAGAAGCGCCTTTTTTCCCCCTTGTTTTTATTTGTGAGAGAAGGTTTGATGAGTAGGCTGACTTTTTTTTTTTTATTAGTCTTTTTCTCTCTTCTCTTAGCCTCATCCATTATATAAGCGTAATGACTCTCTTGTTTGCTTTCTCCTGCAGTGAACGCCAGCTGGTCTTTACAAATATACCGCCCAGTTATCCACAGTTCCCGAAGTGTTTAACAGGATAGGTAAGATATGTTGGATTATGACTCGAATTCAGAAATGCCTTCCCTTCTCAGTACGACAATTTTCCAAGGCCGCAGAGACAACTAGCAGGGTTTTCAAGACAGTTTCTCCTTTAAAAAAACTAGAAATCTTGCCACTCTATCACCACTCTCAAGGACACTCATTACTACCAACACTGACATAGATATTCATAAACGGTTTTCTCTCTCACTACGACAATTTTCCAAGGCCACAGAGACAACTAGCCGAGTTTTCAAGACAGTTTCTCCTTTTAAAAACTAGAGACCTTGCCCATCTATCACCAGAACCATAAAAATACTCTTAAAAACATGAATATCTTCAAGTGGAGCTTTTGGCAAGCAGTGATGGTGAGACAGCAAAGCGTTTCAGAATACGGGTTTTTAACTTCTGTCTACTCTCTGTGGTGAACGTCAGCTGCCCTAATATATTCTGTCAGTTTCCTTTTTTTATGTAAGAGGGAAAAGCTAGCCAAAAAAGGCTCACTTAGTTGCCAGTCCCATTGCAGGTTCGAGGGAGTTAGACCACCCCAAAAAAAAAAAAAAAAAGAAAAAGGGATAAATGTCTTGAAACCTCCCTATAAATGAAGTGAAGTCATAGGAAGTTGGAAATACAGAATCGGTAGGGAGTTTTTGCACTATGACGCTTGAAAACAAAACCCCAAACATCTTTACCATCACTTCCCTCTCGTTTACAAACCCCACACTACTTCCATGTCCTCCGCCAGGACCGCAAAGGCTCAAAACATTAGAAGTCAAGTCATAGGAAGGTGGAAATACAGAACACTGACACTTGAAAACAAAACCCCAAACATCTTTACCACCCTTTCCTTTACAAAACCCCTTACAAAGCCCAGTCTACCTCTCATGCGCTCCACCAGGACCACAAAGGCTCAAAACATTGCACTGCGGAACACCACGTTAGCAATTACGTAGCTTCTCCGCCACCCACCCACTCGCCTCGCTGCTGCAGACGCTGGCGTGTGATTTGCTCGTCACGGAATTAATTACACACACGAATATGCAGTTCCCTGACTCCCTGACGCCCTCTCCCTTGCCCTCCCAATGCTTCCATCCCCCAGCGTGTCTCGGAATATTGACTCGGGTAAAAAAGAGCCAGGAAATATACACACTTGATGAAGAGTTAAGATTCATGACGGCAGGGCACGGTAGAGTTAGAAGGTGAGGTCTTGGGGTGAAGGCAAGTAGGTATTGAGGAACATGAGAGAGAGAGAGAGAGAGAGAGAGAGAGAGAGAGAGAGAGAGAGAGGTGGTGGAGTGAAGGGAAGTGAAGCGAGCCGTGTAAGAGTGTTGAGGGGAAAAACTGAGGTGTTGAAGATGGTGTGAAGGAATGGTTTGTGCTCGTGTGAGGGAGATAAGGAGAAATGAGAGAAAGGAATGGGAAGTAAAGGGAGGGAATTGAATGAGGTGCTTGGACGGCAGTGAAGCGAAGGGAAGAAGTGCAACAAGAGCTACGAGAGAAAGAGAATTAAAAGAAAGGAAAACTGTGAAGTATTGAAGTATACTACGAAGAAGGAGGAGCAGATATGAGGAGGAAGTGAGGTAAAGGGAATGTATTACTACCTAGTCTAAGGAAAAAAAAAGTTACTGACGTGCTACTAACACTGAAGGTGGCTAAGACAGGAAGAGAAGAGTTGCAGTAAGGCTTGAGTTACCTGTATGTTGAAATAGTAAAGGAATGAAACGGGTAAGGGATTAGAACAAGGCTGCAATTCCAGTGGGTTTTTTTTTTTTCTAATATTTTTGTTTTTTGCCCTTAACAGTTCTCCCTCTTACATAAAGAAAAAAAAAAAACTCAAATCGATGAAGTGTTACAACTACGATAAGGTTAAAGACAAGTGAAGAAAGACTGGGAGAATACTTAATATACCTGTATGTTGAGGAAATAGGGAAGGGATTGTATAAATGAAGGACTAGGAGGAGACAACTGAAATCAAGATAGGCAAACACAGGCTGAGAAAAGACTATTTACCTGTATGTTGAAGAAATAGGTAGGGAAAAAGCAACTCAGATTAAAGATAGGTTAACAAAAGCTGAGAAAAGGATTAGTATATGTGAAGAACTAGGAAAAGACGAAATTAAGACGAATAAACAGAGGCTGAGGGAAGACTATGTTTACGTGTGCTAAAAAATAGGTAGGCAAAATACAACTCAGATTAAGATAAGTTAACCAAAACTCAAAGAAGGAGTAGTGTAAGTGAAGGACTAGAAAGAGGTAACTGAAATTAGAATAGGTAAATAGAGGCTGAGAGAAGACTATTTACCTACATGCTGAAGAAATAAGTAGGGAAAAGCAACTCAGATTAAAGATAGGTTAACAAAAGCTGAGAGAAAGAATAGTACATGTGAAGAACTAGGAAAAGACGAAATTAAGATGAATAAACAGAGGCTGAGGGAAGACTATTTACCTGTAGGCTGAAGAAATAGGTATAGGGAAAAGGCAACTCAGATTAAGATAGGTAAACAAAAGCTAAGAGAAGGATGAGTGAAGAACTAAAAAAAAAAAAACGAAATCAAGACAAGCAAACATAGGCTGAGAGAAGACTATTTACCTATAGGCCGAAGAAATAGGTAGGGAAAAGGCAACTCAGATTAGAGATAGGTTAACAAAAAATGAGAGAAGACTTATTTACCTGTATGTCGACCAGTGTAGTGAAAATATCCTGCAGGTACCGTCTCCTTCTCTTGGCCACGTTGGAAGGGGACACATTGCACTCTCCGTTCTTCTGCACCACACGCTTGCGCATTTTCTTGCTACTGATCCGCGTGTGTCTGTACCTGTAGGAGTCAACACCGCTGCTCAGAGGGCGTACATAGGGTATACATAGCCACACACTTCTGCGCCGCGCCTCTACTACATTCCAAAGGCTCTAGTTGAAGTTACGCAGGTTTCTAAGGGTGCTTTTTATGGTTCTAGTGGCAGATTAACAAGATTTCTGCATTGTTAACAGGAGAAATGCTCTTAAAACCAGGCTTATCTTCTCTGTGGCCTTTGGAAAGTAGTGGCGAGAGAGCTAAGCGTTTCTATATACCAAACGCGCGCACACACACACACTATGAGCCATCAGTCATGCATGCGTTCCGTCTATAAAAAAAATACACGTATGCCTAGAGGTTGCAGCATAAGTATACGCTCATGCACACTCACGCATGCTATTCACCTCACCCTAAAAATATTTCCATGATTGTATACACACTCACTCATCCGCACACCCCACCCGCACACACACACACACACACACACACACACACACACACACACACACACACACACACACACACACACACACACACACACACACACACACACACACACACACACACACACACACACACACACACACACACACACACACACACACACACACACACACACACACACAGACCACGCACACATTTCTAAACTACGAGGAATGGAGGGAAGAGAGAAGGATAGGAAAGGAAAGGGAGAAAGGATAGGAAGGTAGGAGAGGAGAGGGAGGGAAAAAGGAAAGGAATGGAAAATGAAGAAGGAAAGAAAATGACGGAAAAGCAGGGAAATGGGAAGGGATGGTGAAATGAAAGGAATAAGCAAAGATGAAGGAAAGAAAATGAAGGTAAAGGAAGGAATGTGGAGGAAATGACATAAAAGAAAGGAAGAAGAGAAAAATAGAGAAAATTAAGACAGCTTTCTTTTTTATCATTTCTTTTATTGTTTCTTTTCTGTAGTGTTGCTTACGACATTATTGTTTATTTAATAGTTTCTTTGTTTCTTCAGCTATGTGTTCGTATCTCTCTCTCTCTCTCTCTCTCTCTCTCTCTCTCTCTCTCTCTCTCTCTCTCTCTCTCTCTCTCTCTCTCTCTCTCTAGACGTCTCTTTTATAGTCTTTGGTGTGTTCCCTTTTGTGTGAAGTGAAAAGAATAAAAGGAAGGAAGGAAGGAAGGAAGGAAGGACGGACGGACGGACGGACGGAAGCAAGGAAGGAAGGAAGGAAGGAAGGAAGGAAGGAAGGAAGGATAAAGACAGAGACGTGTTATGTTAAGTCTTTAGTCGACGGTGAAAGAAAATACTTACCTACTTAAACTAATTGTTATGTTTCCGTCCCTCCCCCCTTCTCTCTCTCTCTCTCTCTCTCTCTCTCTCTCTCTCTCTCTCTCTCTCCCGTTATTTTCTCACTTTCTATCTTTTTTCATGTTCTTTGGTTCTTTATTAATCTTCTTTCCTTATTTTCTTACTTTGTTTTTTATATTCTACTTGTATTTCTTTTCTTTTTCTTTCTTTCTTCTGTCTTTCTTACTTATCTTATTCCTTCTCTTTAAGTCTTCCTCGCCTTTCCTATTTTTCCCCTATTCTTTATGCATTTCTTTATACTTCCTTCTTCCTTCCTTCCTTCCTTCCTTCTCCCTCGTTTTTTTTTTTTTCTCCTTTAGCCTGTAATTTTCTTTATCTCTTTCTTCTATTCCTCTATTACCTCATCTCTCTCTCTCTCTCTCTCTCTCTCTCTCTCTCTCTCTCTCTCTCTCTCTCTCTCTCTCTCTCTCTCTCTCTCTCTCTCTCTCTCTCTCTCTCTCATATACCTCCATTTATTTTCTCTCCTTCCCTTTCCTGTCTTTCTTTCCCCCCTCCTCTTATTCCTCTTGTCCTCTTCCTCCCCCTTCTCCTTAATGGCGCCTCACTTCCTAGCTCAAACTCCCCTCCCTTCCCCTCTCTTCTCCTCCCTTTCACTCCCTTCCTCCCCAACACATCACCTCCCGCATTGCAACCTTCACCACAGCAATGGCCTTCACCCCGACACAAGCACCAGGTGGCTCTGTGGTGTTATGCTTCAATTGTGCTTCTTAGTAGATAGTTCGAGTGTATATTAATTTTTTTTGACAGTTTTACTTTTATTATGTTTTTTTTTTTTTTAAATCTTGTAGTGCCGTGATTTTTTTTTTTTTTTTATTTGAGACGAAGAGAAAAAGTTGAAAATGGGAATGTTAGTTTATAATTATTCTCTTTCGTTTTTATTGTTTTTATGTTTTTTTTTTTTTTTAAACCATGTAGTGCCGTGGTTTATTTAAGTTATTGTATTTTGTTGTTGTTTTTGTCAAGGGGATTTATATCTGAGACAACGGGACAAAGTTGAAATGGGAATGTTGGTTTATAATTATTCTCTTTCGTTTTTTATTGTTATTATGTGTTTTTTGACCTTGTAGTGCCGTGGTTTGTTGAAGCTGTTGCTTTTATTTGGTCAAAGGGATTTGTATTTGAGGGCACGAGAAAAAAGTTGAAATGGTATAGTTGGTTTATAAGGATTTTCTAGGCAGGTGAAGTAGCGGGTTATTTTATTCCTTTGTTACCTTTTGTAACGTCGCAACTTGATTGATTTTGCGTTCTCATATGTATATATTCGTATTAAGGAGATTCATATTTAAGAGCTCCAAAAAAAAAAAAATGGAGGGAGACTTCCGGCACATTATTGGTAGAAATAGCGTGATTCTTTTGTTACTTTTGTGGCGCCAAAACTTGATTAACTCACGTTCTTCTTTCATACACGTATCAAGGAGAGTCGTATTTAACAACACAAAAAGAGAGAAAGGGAGATAAAAGACCTTCCTTCACTTTCTTGCTTCCCAGTTCACACAATGAGTTATCAGCCAACTGTGTCTGCCCCAAACTGCCACGCCTCAACAAACTCCTGTGTCATCCTTTCCCTCAGGTGCTCCCCTTCCCTGTTCTCACTGGCCCTCCTCCCACCCTCCACCATCACTGTCCCACCATGACCCTCTGCCTCGCCGCGCCACCGCTGTGGGTCGAGGGTCAAGGGGCGGCAAGAGTCACGTGTTGGTGTCCTTGTGGTGCTGTTTTTATGCGGGTTTCCTTTGAACCGGAAGTAGTGAGTTTTTTCCCCTGCGGTGCGTGACTGTGTCGCGTGCCCCCCAGTGTGCCCCGTGGTGCTGCCCGACGAGTGTCGCTCCAGGGCGGAGCTTTGTTACGGTCGTTTTTTATCGCGGTAAATGAGGCAGCGGAGAACGTCCGCGGCTCGAGGGGCGCCTAATGGGCAGCGCGGCCCCTGGGCGTGACGGCCGCCACGCCTCAGTCACGTCGGCAGGAGGGGCAGCGCTCCCTTGCCGTCACATGACGTTGCTGGGACAGAGAAGGGACGGAAGGGGCAGGGGGGTGGGGGTCAGGGTGCAGTTGTTGCCCGATGACCGCACTGCTGCACCGCGCCGTGCCAATCGTTACTTCCCAGTGACCTGACGCCACAGGATCCAGGGGAGGGCTGCCTGCTGTTGGGAAGTGAGAGGGGAGAGGGAGGGGGCGCTGCACCTGCTGCGTGGCGGGAAATCCTTGGCGTCAAGGCGGCGCGCGGACGGCCTTGAGCGCCAGTCGCGAGAAAAAGGATTATTAGCAATGTCACTCCGCGTTCCTGACTTCTCAAAATGGGCCATTAAAGGCGCCCGATGCCGACCAGGTGCCGCTGCCCCTCACCCGGCTTTGCACGGGGCGGGGCGGGGCGGGGCGGGGCAGCCTACATAAGTACACCGTCACCAGGCACCTCCTTCATCTTTCGCACCTCCAATGCTCAGCCTCACCAACATTAGTAAAGATTACAACTGTCTGGAGATGTAATGCAGCAAACAAGTCCCCGAGGTCAGGAAACCACGCCACTTGCCTCTCCTTGGCCACCACCACCCACCTGTGCCCGCCCCGTCCTGCAGGATGGACAGGTTTATGGGCCAACACGCCATCGGTCACACCGCCATCTGCCGCACAGCCACGCCACACATAACTCCTCCAAGTCAATTATAATGTACCAGTGTGTTGCACGCAAAGACTTCTATCTTGCCCAGCTGGGGAGTAACGAGCACGCAGCAGGGCACGGTAGTGGCACCGCCAGGAATGGGGGAGGCTCTTCACGCCGTAGTGGTCGTGGTGCAGCTGGCGTCAGGTGGCCGTCTTACCTGTGGTGGGCCTTGGGCGGGTGACGCGTTGCAGCGGCACGAGTGAGAGGCGGGCTGATGATGGTGATGGTGCTTGCCGGGCTGACCACGGCCACTACTGCCTGCCCGAGGCGCCAGCTACCCCGACCCGCCGGCCTGGCCCTCGGCGCCACACTCACTCACAATAACGCGGGGGAGCGCTGCCCCACCGCCAAGGTGTCCTCCGTCCGCGGCGGAGCACCGATGGCGAGGGGCGAGCACCGACTCAGCGCTGCCCGCGGCCTCCACAGTGGCGGCGCGCGACGGGGCGGGCGGCGAGGCAAGGCGGCGCTGACCCTCCAACCCTCCGCGGCGCCAGCCAACACAAGAACACCTTTAACTCCCTGCAATATTCAAGTGATTCAGCCCCGGCGCCCCTCGAATCCGTGCCTCCCTCCGCCCCGGCACAAGCCTAAGCAGGCGCTGGGCACCACGCATCACGCTGACCTGCCTCGCTAGGCCCGCCAGATTCCTCAGGTGGTCCTCGCCACGCCAAGATTAGCCCGCGCCTTGCCCAGCGTGCAGTGATTCATGGCGGCGCGAAGCACTTCGTCACCTGACCGCCGCCCTGCCGCTGTCACACTCCACCTGCCTCTTTAAGTTTGCCTCACGCCCACCACTACTTCGTGCCGCCTTCATCTTGCCGCCCTCGTTCAACGAGACCCAAAGCTGACCACCTCAAGGCCAGTGACCGCCGCGTAGAGCCTCCTTCCCGTAGCTGCCAGCGCCTCGGGGAGGAGAGTCGCCGCTGGCGGGACTTTCCGCGCCGTCATCGCCTGACAAAGAAACCCTCGTGACACCACGGTCCGTCCTGACGGGGTTTCTGCCGCGTCCCCGGCAAGGCGCGTCCTGCCCCACAGACCCGACAAAGGATACCTGAATACGTCCTTCAAACCCTTTCCCTCAGATCACTGCTGCTGGAGAGAGAGAGAGAGAGAGAGAGAGAGAGAGAGAGAGAGAGAGAGAGAGAGAGAGAGAGAGAGAGAGAGAGAGAGAGAGAGAGAGAGAAGCGAGCTCCTGCAGGGGAGGTAGCGAGGGCGTCACAGACTTACTTGAGGCAGCCCTCCTTGATCCTGAGTGCCAGCCTTCGCAGCAGCCCCGCGCGGGCACCCCTGGATAGGCTGTGGCCGGAAACCTTGCCGCGGAAGTCCTGTCCCGCGTCAAATGCCTTGTCCTGGCCTGCCTTGGGGCTGAGGGGCAGCCTGCCTGGGGTGAGGGGCACGGAGAACCTCCAGGTGGCAGGGGGCTTGTTGCGGGAGCCTGAGGGCGTGAGGAGACCCACGTCTGAGGTGGCGCTGCTACTCCTCCGCCGCAGAGGCTCCGCCGCCACACAGTCCCAGGCGCTGCCCTCCCCCCGCAGTCTTACCAGCGTGGGCACTTCCTTCCCGCTGTGCCCCGCCTCATCCTGCCGCATCCCGCGGGGCCCCATCTGGCCGCCAGCTGCTGATATTGACACTGGCCGCCCTTGAGGTGGCGACACCACCACGCCAAAGAAGCGATGCGTGCTTCAGGTCAGCTGTCTGGGCTCGGCGCCGCAACAACACCGTCAGCAGCACCACCACGCCGCCCTCGACACCGCGTCACCTCAGGGTGCACACTCGCCGCGCCGCTCTCACACCACCAGGCTCACTTTTACTGCCGCGTGCCTCGCCCGGGCCACGTTGACTTTGGCCTCCCGCTGAGGACGTATAGAGCACATTGAGACTTA